>NC_092423.1:120562243-120704743 GCF_036169615.1 Heliangelus exortis
TATTATCAGTATCCAGCACTGACTACCTCTGAAAGGGTCAGCTCTTAGAGGAAAACGTGATTAATAATCTCAACATTTCGATAGTGGAACTTTTAGCCCATAAAGAGAAAGAAGGACTATAAGTCTTTGCAGACTAAGAAACATCTCATCTCTGCTTACAGAAAAAAACCCAAGATGATTCAGAGGTGGGCTGAGACCTGAAGATTAGGCTGAATAGATCCAGTTCTGATTTACTGTTTATATCAGATGATGCTGTTTAACCCTGTGCTGCACCCAATACAGAGCTTGATATTTTGGGGTGAGGGGGGAAAGAAGGGTTGCACTCAGCAGCCAGTCACTGTCTAATCCCTCCATGTTTAATAAAGTAATACCTTTAAATCTGTGTGTATCTGTATTTCTTGTGCATTGTGTGTTTTGGGCAAAAAGTCTTTGTTTTCTAGTTACTGTTGCAGCTTGTATTTAATGATGTGGAAATAAGACAACATGAGCTCATAGACAGAAATTTCCTAACTTTCAGTCTTAAAAAAGCTACTTTCAGAAGAAAATGTTTTCACTTTTTGTCTGTGCACAGTCTCGATATTTTATATGCTGTAACTTAATTCTGAAACATTTAATGCATTTTAATACTTTTCAAAGAAGTTCTTACCAAGGCAAAATTATTATTGATGCTAATTATGACACTTTGGTTCAGTGTTTCAATAATTGCAATGTGTAGTATTGTCATTTTATAGCTGAAAATATTATCAGTTGTAATTGACTGTGAGTCTTGAACAGAGAGCTTATCCAAGTTCAGTTCAGACAACAAAGGTGCAGAAGAGCCAAAGTGATTTAAGTCCTCAGTTCAATGTGTCATACCCTCCCTGACATCACTTTATTTTTTAACCATCATCCAATGGACCGTATAAGATATATAGGGGTTGATGGCTTTGGCTGCTGAATTTATGAGTGGAATCTCTTGCTGAATTGTCCCATAATTGGGTTCTTAAAATAGATTTTCTAAGATAAGTGCAGTTGTAGTTGTGTATTGTAGCCAAGTTGAGAATTTTTTTCATAAATGGGAACCAGGCATAGGAATTTATAAGGAGAAGTATAAGGGCCAGTGATTAATAATGATCATATAGATCAAATGTCATAATTAGACTGGTAAGAAGACTAAGAGGACAAGAAGGAAATAGAATTTTATGAAATTTCATTAATACTAGATTTAAGCCTTGCATTTCACCATACAACATGTTTGTAGTTAGAAATCTTGCAGGAATAATTATTTAATTGCAATCTTTTTTGCAAAGAGATGAAAGACTCTGTAGTTTAATACTCCAGCTGATATTTTTGATGTATGATTAATGAGTAATTTTATTATAATAATAATAAAATTCTAGTCAACACATGTGTCTATCTAATTCATACCTGCCTTTTTATAATGACCTGGTAATATTTGCTTAAAGTTTAGATTCTATTTTCATACTCATATATCAGATGCAAAATGGTTGGGATTTTCTCTTGGGTTTTTTTCTCTTTTGTTTGTTTGTTTGTTTAATTCTACACATAATTTTCCCAGAGTTTGTATGTTGAACATTTTGCTAATTAGGTAAAGATATTTCCTAAAACAATTCAATTAAAACATAAAAAATATATGCAAAAAAACCACTGAAATGTTGCACATGTTGACACAGATTCTCACATAAAGCAGGACAAAAATACCTACTCTGGCTGTGGCTGTTACCAAAGTCCTTGAAGTAGTCTGATATATCTGAAGTCATGCTGAAAAGCATTACCGTTCTATTTAGTACCAGTATCTGATTATGCTATTTTCTTTCGTTGGTTTAGTAACAGTTCATCTGCATTCAGTGCCATTTCTACAGGGTAAAATAGCAAAAATACACTGAAGTATAACAAGAGGAGGAGTTAAGAGAACAGAGCTATGGAAAAAAAGGCTTTCTGAGTGTGAAGTGGACTTGATCTCTCTCAGGAATTCTCCTCTCAACCCACTTTGTGTCAAGCAACTAGCATGGGTGAAGTTCTCAAGTTCTGCAAACAAATGTATCACACTCAGATCCAGAAGCCCTATAGCAGCATTCAACTGGTGCATCTGTATTTGAATTTTTCCCTTCAAACAACCTGCAACAGACTAGGCAGAAGCTTTTTATTTTTAACCTTTTTTTTTTTTTTTTTTTTGCTCTTCCCCTACCCCCTAATCTTTTCATGGGAGTACAGAGAGAGAAGAGGAAGGAGGGGGCAGACAACTGTAGGAGGGGGGGGCAGGCTCTATAGGATTGGCAGCAGAGGTTCATTCACATGCGTATATTGCACACAAAGAAGAGAGTATTCAACCACTTTGAATAGATCATCATAACCACTTGTCTGGTCAGCTTTTGCCTTAGAGTTTCAAGTTGTAGGGGTCGATGTGTAATCTAGGGGTCTTGTCTAGCTGCCTGTATTAAAAAGTGAGGCACTTAATACCAGCTGCACTAAGCGGGGTGCCTCTATCTGTAATAGTGCCATCAACAATTCTGAAGATGTACTTTTGAGTGTACACGGGATAGTCAGACAGTCTGTTGCAGCACTGAAATTTCCAGAGCTGTCCACAGAGGATTTTATGTTAAATACAGTAATCTATTACATCAGCTCTAGTCCTTTAATCAGGAAGATATTCATTCATTCATATGCTCCAAGACGAGGCAAATTAAGTTTGCTTTGATAGTCCTTTTCCCCCTCCTGAAATAATTAGGAAACAATCCAGAGTTAAACTCACACAGCAGTACCAAAGGGTGTTTTGGGGGTGGGGTGTGTTCTGTCATTAGTTTATTAGATTTTTTTTACAGTTTCTCTTTTATTCCCTCAATTTTGTCTAAAAAGAATTATTGATTGCATTCCATCTAATGATTAAATATAAGAAAATCATTAATTGCTGGTTTCGTTTTTTTTTTTCTTTTTTTTTTTCTCAGCAGAACATGCAGGAAAGGAAGGCTGGTGTAAGAAACTGCATTCCCTGTCTTAAAAGAGGGGAATTCTCTCTCTACTTTGAAACAGAGAGGAACACAAGAAAGTGTGCAGAATCTGAAGCCCTAGGAAGCCGAGTTGAGGTGTCTGAGGATCTAGAGGAATTCCTTTAAAAGCAATAAATGTTGCTGTCCTTTGTCAGCATAGTTTCCTAGACACATTTGTTACTGCCGCCCCCTATGCCCTTCTCGTCTACTCACCTGAATAAATCTAAAAAGAATGGAGGAAACTAATTGCTGCTTGAATCAGAAAGTCTCATGTAAATTTACTCTTTGTGATACATACCATAGATACAGAGTGTGCTGTGCCCTCCTCTTTTCACATACCTTGCATCTAAACACAATGTGCATTATTTACTTAATCATCCAGTGAAAAGCTGCCAAGGACAGATGTAAAAAGCAGAGAAAGACAAACACAGTTTTTCCTTTCCAGACTCTCTGTCCCATTTCTATTTGCTTTTTCTCCTCTCTCTTAAGGCTGAAGACCGTAAGCATCAGATCCATGTTATAAAAGCTCTCAAGCTTGGAGGCTGAGAAGAATGTGGAAACTAATAATGACATGGCCTTCAGTGCTTTGTTTGCAATGAACAGCAACAACAAAAGATTCGTCCAATGATCTAAGCCTGCTGGAAACACAGCACCATTTCTTCCCTTGAGATGTGAAGCAAGGACTGTATTGAGAGTATGTTCTTTCTTTTTAGACTAAGGTGTTTGAATCCTACGACAGTTTTAAAGCATGAGACAGTACAGCATCTCATCTAGATCCACATAAATTTGGCTTCACCCTCCCTCCCTCACACACACCGGAGATAAGAACTAGAATAGTAGCACTACAGCCAAAAGAAGCAGCCAGATACTACCAGCCTTTACCTTTTTCAGGTTCATCTGCAATAATTTGGCTTTTTTAAGGAACAATATCAGACTAAAACCATGAAGTTTATTCTCTGTGATGTAATAGTGAGTTTTAAGCTTTCAAGGATCAGGAACAGGACTCCTAAGAATATTCTGTGCTGGGGAAGGCTTTCCATCTGATTTCAAGGTGGCATATGTCGGCAAACTGCTCAGCTCCACTGCTAGTCCCCAGAGTTTGTTAAGACGAGAGCCAAAGTTTGAAATAGTATTCTTGGCACTCTGTTGGTTCCTTTCTGCCAGGGTTCACAAGAGAACTAGAGGAAGCAGAATGTAGCTTTGAAACGTGTTCAAATGCTTTCTCATGCCTGTCTACTACATTTTCTCTTCACTTTGCTTAAATTGTTCTCTCTGTTCCATGCAACTGTATTATTTTCAAAGGATAAAGATGAGAAAGCTATTGTTCTCACCATTAAGAACTTGCATGGATCTCTGCCTTCTTTTTAATCTACTTTTTATTTTTACTGGGTAGCTCTCTAACACTTTTGATCTTCTATATTTGTCTGCTTTGACTTTCTATTTCCTTGTTTGTCTTCCCCAAACTACTGTTCTGTTTTCTTCCTCATCATTCACAAGACCAAACATCCTACCTGAAACTAGTCTGTCTGAAAGTGGCATGTGTTTTACTGGCTCCTGCAAATGTTTGTCCTGTCTTTCATTTCTACTAGGATTCATTGTTTTATCACCTGGGCTCTATCTCTGTTCTTCCCCAAATTGGGGTCTGAAATAATTAACAAATGTATGTGCGATGTTGAGTAGGCAGAAAGGATGGATGTGAATGTAGAACTAGACCCTTCACTAGAGCCATCCCGAATCATTAGGCTTATACGGTAGATACTGCAAAGCAGATAAATGAAAGGTTTATTTTTTTAAAAAAACAACAGCTTAAAAAGTAGTTTGTCTGATAAATCTTCTGTTTCATGCTTTTATTTTGCGGTTGCTGATTATTTTATCTTCATCTTTGACACAGGGTATCAAATGGTAAGAAATATATTTTTAATATATGCTGCCCCTCCAGTAATACCTCATAAACAATATGGGAATAACATGAATAACTTTACCATTTTACATTTTAAATAACAGAGTTCTAATTAAATGTATTTTGATGCCAGTTTAAGATCACCATCTTGTGAGGGAGGGATCCAAGAACAGACTGGGTTACTACTATCTCTCAGGCACTGATGGAACTTTGTTGCTGTTCCAGATATCTTAACCATAACTATAATTTGTATGTGTTAGTTAAAAATAACTAAATAAATAAAGAAATAAATAGATAAATAATAAAGTCTTTTATTTTTATGAGAGATACTCCACTCCCTCAGTCATATCTGTTGCTCCCTGATGGACTCTCTCCAGTAGTTCCCTGTCTCTCTTCAATTAGGGAGCCCAGAACTGCTTGCAGTATCCCAGCTGCAGCCTCACCAGGGCAGAGTAGAGGAGGAGAATGTCCTCCATCAACCTACTGGCCACACTCTTCTTTATGCAACCTAGGGTTCTGTTGGCCTTACGGGCAATAAGAGCACACTGCTGGCTCATGGCTAATTTACTATCTAACAGGACCCCCAGATCCTTCTCTTCCAAACTGCTTTCCAGCAGATCCACCTCTAACCTGTATTGGTGCTTGGGGTTTTCTCTACATTTCCTCTTACTGAACCTTATCAGGCTTTCTGCCTGGCTCTCCAGACTGTCCAGGTCATGCTGGATGGCAACACAGCCCACAGCCCTCCAGAGTGTCAGCCACCCCTCACAGTTTTGTATCATTAGCAAACTTGCTGCGGATACCCTCTGTCCCCTCATCCAGGTCATTGATGAAAATGTTGAACAAGACCAGACCGAGTATTGACACATGGGGGACACCACAGGTTATTGGCCTCCAGCTCGACCCAGCTCCATTGATAACCACTTTCTGAGTTCTGTCACACAGCTAGCTCTCAATCCACCCCCCTGTCCACTTCTCTGTCCCACAATTCTTGAGTTTCTGAATGAGGAAATACCATGTGTTTTTTTCTTTATGGATCTAGTACATGAGTTTATCCAGAATCCTAAGTTAATTAAATTAAGCACCCTGAGTTAACTAAGTTAAACATTGCATACAGGTGGGAGTGTATGGCTACTGCTCTCATAAGGTTACACAGCTTGCCTATTGATTTTTCTTGTCAAATTTAAGGTATGTTTCTGACCTATTAAAACGAAAGTGGCATGAGACTTTCACAATAGCTGGAGTAATTTAAAGGACTTGAGCTGATATCTTGTAAATCTGAGAGGGAGGACTGGCAGCAGAGTTTCCCTGAAGGTGCCTTCATCTGTGAACTTTTTAAAACTATCTTTGTAAACCATCAGGATGCTCCATAAAGCATTTCTATTTCCTTATGCTTCTGGAAGAGAAGGAGGAGCTTGAAAGGACTGATACTATTTTAGAGAGGCAGCCTTCAACAAAAAAATTGTCCAAATAATGTCAGGCAAATTCTGTTGTAAATATGTATCAGAATCAAAGTAACATGTCCTATAAAGGTATCCAAGTACTTAAAAACATTTTAGAAGTTACTTTGTACAGTTTGTATTGGTAATATGTTACTGTGTGCAGGGGAATTAAAAAAAGAGGGAAGGAAAATCTTCCCCAATTCCCAAGACTGACAAAACTTAACTGCTATGGGTTAAAGGAATTTAAAGTGGGCTTGGCAAGCCATGGATTTGCTGACACCTTTGCAGTGCTGTCTATTGACTGATGTAGTACCACGTGTAGAACAGACTTTCTGAAGATGCTACTCTATCAGAAATAGAAGACAAAGAATATCTTTTGACACCACTACTTTTTTAAGAAATGTAAAGAGATACAATGAGGAAGAAGGAGATAGGAGAAGCAAAACAACTTAACCTGTTAGATTTTTTTCTTTAACAGAAAGGCAGATTTCCAAGGAAGAGTATCATAATGTCATGCTCATTTTGCAGAGAGATTTTTTAAGGTGAGGAAGCAGGGAGGAGTGTGCATGCAGTTAAGTATGAGTAGATAGATGTTAATGTGAACAAATGAAAGAAATATAGATACACAATAGAAAAGAAGAAAGTGGTTGTAAAACAAGGGAGAAAAGGTAAAAAGAAGGGGACAGAAAGGAATACTCAATATATGAAAGGAAGGTAGGAGATATGTGGAAGAAAAGTGAGATAAAGCTGAGAAAAGAGTGAATATAAAAAACCTGCTATCCAGTGAGTTAGACTATTAATGAATTTAAATTAGTGTTGTTAGAGAAGTGCTGTTATTAAAGATACTGCACAAAAGCATGACAGATGATTATAATAGTTTCTTTCTTAGGTTTTTTGGTGTGTGCTTGAGTCTTTTTGGATCCAGTTGTGTTGTCCATACCGGATAGGAATATGGCAGTACTGACTTTTTCACAGAAATTAATATATGTAGTCCTATCTTGTGTCAGGGAAATCAAACCAATAACTAGCAGTCATCTTATAAAGGCCAAGAACTTCCTTGGGGATATGCAAATTATTAGGAATTATTTGGCCATCTCCACTTTCACCAATAGGTGGCAATATTAATTTTTTCATTGACCTCTGTAATGATCTGTTTTTCTAATTTTAAAATAATCATCTCTGAGGTAATTCAAATATTTTCTTTTGTTTGTCCTCCTGCAAGTATATTAATTGATAGAAAGTTTAAACATATTCACAGATTTCCTGATAATTTCTTTTTTTTTTTTTTTCTTAATTTTTTTAAAAGGGCAAGGAGCATGAGAACTTCTATCAGATCACTAGAAGTCTAGTCACAGTGCTTTTGTAGCCCAGCACCTCCTTTTTATTTTCCAGTCCAATTCATTTTTTTTTGCTTTATGGCAGTTTAATATTGATTCTGATCTTCCTTTTTGTGTTTTCTGATTAATTTTCCTTTTCAGATGCTTAATTAGAAACTGGAGATTTTATGTGTATAGGGAAAGATCTACATTCCTGCTTTACAATTTTTCAGTGTTGTTCTTGTTTATATGTGCTCAGTATCTTAACAATCTTATTTGTCATTCAGTATGAGTTTTTCTTAGCATGTTACTATCTTAAGGATCAGTTTTCCTGAAGCCATTGTCAATACTTGGCAGTGTTTTGCCTTGAGTTTTAGTCAATTGCCAACACTTGACTTTCTAGAGTGAAGCTGATATGGATATAAGACATGACA
Source organism: Heliangelus exortis (assembly GCF_036169615.1). Classification (NCBI taxonomy): domain Eukaryota; kingdom Metazoa; phylum Chordata; class Aves; order Apodiformes; family Trochilidae; genus Heliangelus; species Heliangelus exortis. The sequence continues at coordinate 120,570,323 of NC_092423.1, forward strand.
GAGGTACTGTAGGTGATTCTTCATTTTCAAAATGAATTTATTTCTGTCCTATGCTCTATCAAGGTCTCTCTCCACACCCATTAAGTATCTTCCATTTGCTGAGAAGTTAAAAATCAGTATTTTTACATGCAGAAGTATGACAGTCTTGATTCTTTTTAGCCAAAACTCACACAGAGTTAACTGGAAGATTTGTCTGAGAAAAGACTAAAGTATTTGGCTCATGACAAAGATGGCACATGAAAATGTAATTTCTTAAAAAGAAGAGGGCTACATCTGAAACAATACAATAGCATTTATCAGTAAAATGAACAACCTGAAGGTGACATATTGTAGTGGGTTTTGTAGTGTTGTCGTATCTTTCAACTGATGTATGGTAGCAGTTAAAATGATTGTCAAAACAGGAAATGTACAATACCAGAAAGTATCTAGAAAATATGCACAGAGTTTTTATGAATGTTTGGCTTGGCTTTGTTTATGAGCTCTTTTTCATCAGGCAGCTTTCTTTGTGTCTCTTGAAAATCTCTACAACAGTTTTCATTGCAACTCACATTGAAAAGTGTTATGTAAGCTCCAGCAATAACACATTCTCTCACTTCCAGCCTGAAAGTCATGTCAGGTTCCTCAAATCTCAACTCTTACTTGAAATCCATGGTGAGTCTAGTGTGTGCAGGGGATGAACCATGGAAAAGGTCACAGGTAGCAACCTATTTATGCTGAAACTGGTCAAAATCAGAAAAGCTCACCCCATTAGAAAAAAAAAAAGAACTTCAAGAACTTCTACCATTCTACCAGCAGAAATGACACCTTTTATAAAGAGAGGTGGCACACAGATTCATCTGCTGCTTGGTTCAGATATTTCACTGTCTGTGAGATGTTTCTGTTTCTCAGGCTAGATGTAAATGTGTAGCTTTTTCTCTTCTGTCTCTAAGAATCATCCATGGAAGAAATGTCTTCACTACAGTATCACATCTGATATGAACAGAGCTGATGTGAAGCACTCCCAGTACAGGTTCTCTGAGATACAAGGTACTGCTGTGCGTTACCCATGACCAAATAGTACCTTTTAATGACCACTATTGCAGCTGAATCAACAAGCAATAAGCTAGCAAAATTAAGGTATTTGATCTCTGATCCTTTGTGTAGTTTTGTTTTTGCCACCCATGCTGATGCCAGTAAAAGTGACAAAACTGAATGTCAAAATCTCTAGCTGTGACTATTTAATTAGTACTTTACTTACTGTTTAATTAGTATTTGACCACAATCTACACACTGTTTTTGAGGAAAGCTGAAAGGCTCTCACAGGTCCTTTGACTTCAATTTTTAAGCCAGAGCTTCTCTAAGAAGGCTGTGGGGTACCTTAGATTCAAGTTGATGACTTATTGCATGCTGTGGTTTAGTCCAAATCAGGACTAAAGGCTGGCAAGAAAGAAGACTGTCAAGTAACTGCCTCATAATGAAAAGTAACTGTACCACATTTCAGGCAGCTTAAAGATAAAAGTGCTCCAAACCCAGCACATCTATTTGTAGTAAAGTCACAAATAAAAACAGCACCAAGAATGACCTATGAAGAACATTTTATGGATTTCCTAAGTAACTGAAATATAAAAGGGTCACACTGAAGAAACATCTAGGTCATTATTCTGTCTCCAACAGACCCATAGTTGTTTCGGAATAGGAAACACAGAGTTTATGTGAAGTCACCCTTCCCATGGAAATCTTTCTTAACTAGGTGTTCTTCCCTGACCAAAAAACCACCTATTAAGTGCATCAACCCCAATAGGTCAAAGCATCCACAGCTGCATGATTACACTACATATACATTTGTATATATTATATTGCTTCATGTTGTCAGATTTATTTTCTTTTACTGTCAATAGCTGCACGCTGAGCTTCAAGAACTTACTTCTTCAGTTCATTATACCAGAATTAGAATGAAAATGTGACTTTCCTGTGGCTGAAATTATTCCTCTTAAGGACCTATATACAGGGCTGGATTTCCACTTCTTGAGGTACTTGAAGGAATGGCTGATACACACTTGCATCTCATTCAACAAGCTGCCCAGGGAAGTGCTGGCATCACCATCCCTGAAGGAGTTCAAAAAGTGTGTAGATGTGACTCACCCGGATATGGTTTAGTTGGCATGGTGGTGTTGGGTTTGATGATCTTAGAGGGTTTTTCCAACCTTAATGATTCTATGATTCCAGGTCTCCCATGGGCATCTATGCAGATGGTTTAACTGAATTTTCTCCAAAATAGCAATGTCTGTCTTTAACTACTTGTCACCTCCACCAGCCTGTGAGTATTCCAGGACAGCTCAGAACACCAAGACAGACCTCCAAACTACTCAGTTCAGAAGTGGGGGTAGTGGCCTTATTCTAAACTCTAATTTACAGCTGGGACAAGCTGAAATATCCATGATTTCTCTTGGTGCCATTAAATTGGGGCCCAGATTTGTCTAAGCTTAGAAACATCTCTTCATCTCCATCAAAAGAAAAGGAAATAAAGGAAATAATGAAAGACTTTTAAAATAATTTCTAATACCTTAAGCTGTGTGTCAGCTACATTCCTAGACTATTTGAAAGAAATGTATGTCAGGCTTTTATGAAATCAGTGGTCTCTGAATTTGGCCGTTAGTGTTTTAGACAATAAACTTTTCCTAAAAGTGACGAATCACCAACAGATGTTTTCTATTACTTTAGTGTAGCTTTGTTATAATTCACTAGAATTGGTTTGATTTTTGCCATTTTCAACAACTTTTTTAGTGTGTTTATAAAGTTAATAAAAATATTTATCAGGGAGAAAATGTTACTATGCCACATCTCTATTGAAATATTAGTCAGAAGACCAGGGCACATAGCCTTCCTAAAAAATTATGACAAATAACATTTTTGTATAAATAAAGCTGTTTCAAACCCACAGCTTCTTGAAATAACAACATCTAGCATAATTAAATGTTAAAACAGAATGGAAATCTGGCATTGAAAGAAAGAGGGTAATGTTTCATCTGCAAAGAATGCTGCTTTGAAACTTTGGATTTAACTGCATATTTAAGACTGATGCAGTGGCAGAAGTTGTAAAAGGTAAAATATAAGTGGTGGGACACTGGTTTAACTCCTCTGTTTCATTAAATTTTAAGCTTTTCAGCTTTTTGTTTTGTTTTGTTTTGTTTTCCTCCTGGTTGTGGGCTGACTGGAAGCTAAAATAAGTTCCGTGATTTAGAGCAACCTTAGAATGAAAGAAGACAGTGTTAAACTGACCAGAGGACAAACACTTTCCATGCTGTTGTTCCAAATGCATTCAATACCATTGTTAGGTAGTTTTTCTAAATTGTCAGTATACATTTTCCAGACCTTAATAGCATCTCATTGCTTAGATTTAAACTACAGAACCATTGTCATTATACCAATGGCACTGTACTCTTTCCTCATTGGTGTTTACTCCCTTCAAATATTTGTAGGCTGTTATTTTTCCATTTTAGTCATCATGACAACTGGGCAAATACTTCAGAAAATTTTAGCAAATATTTGTGGAGGTCTGAAACTGAGCTCTGTATCCTACTTTTCTAAGCCACTGTATTCTTTGTCGTCTTCCTCATTTAGGAGAAAAGAACTGCTTTTTCAATAACACTTTCTTCCATATATATTAAAGTTATCTGTATTTTCTCCAGTCCTGTGTGTAGACTTAATTTTCTGTATAATCTTTATTTCCTTCTTTTCTGAGGTTTTTTTTTTTTACCCTCAGACTTCTGAGAATTTTTTAATGTACATGAATTCCTCCCTTTTGAAATAATTGGCAAGACTGTTGAGCCCCCTTTATAGACATATTTTGCCCCTCAAATAACTAGTCAGAGAATACCTAAATGCAACAAATGCAGTTGCAATGTTCTGCTTGGAGCTGTGCATTTTCTGTGTGCAGGCATATTTCTTTCCTATAAATGAAATAATGAAGTCGTGATGCATTAAGTGTGATTAGCCAAAACCTGATAAGCAGTTTTTATTTCTGCACCTATCAGTGATATGATGTGATCTGATTAACTTGATTATAAAGTAGTACCCGATTATGAATTTTTACAGTTCAAATGAGATGATAAATTATATAAACAGGCTCCAAGTTTTGGGGTTTTTTTGTTTTTGTTTTTGTTTTTTTTAATATTTGATTTTCAAACCCACATGGGGTGAATACTAAGCCCCAGGTGAGATGGCTTAATGCAATTCACTAAATAGTGACAAGGCTCCGCTTGCCAAGAAATGCGTTGCATTTTATATTAAACAAAATTAAATAAATAAAGTGTGTTTGTGTGTGTGTGTGTGTGTGTGTATGTACATAAAGTAGGGGCTGTGCATCATGCCTCCAGCTCTATTGTATTATGTTTAGTTTATTTGCTTTGTAGGGACTCAACATCCCCATCATTTTTTGTATTTGCTTGATTCTAGAACACTACCTATTTCCACCCTAAAGCAAAATCTAGCTACAGTCCAATAGTTTCAGCTCTGAAATATATTGTGTCATGCTTAACAGTGAGGATCACATCAAGTGCCACTCTCCACAGTGAAGAGAACAGCAAAACACAGAGCTCCCGGGGCTTATCTTTTTCTCCCCAAAAATATTGAATTTCTATCTGTGGCCCACAGCCTTTGCTTTCAAATCCTACAGATGCCTCTGGCAGGAAAATCTGGTAGGAGGAATATAGTCTAAGCAGAGGCTTAACACAAAACCTGTTCCTCCTTGGCAGGCCGCCATCATTTCTAGAGGGTGAAGAGAATTAAAGGTTCCTAAACTGTTCTTCTTAAAAGTTGAAGCATTGTCTGGCTCAGCCAAATTGACACCAAAACATTGGGAGATTTTCTAGGTTTTGTTTTGTTTTCACCATAAGTAGATCAATGTCCTAGAAAATATTTGCAGTCTTTATACTCCTAATGAAACTGCAGTGCTGTTAGAGAATTGTATCAGTATTGTTTTGCCATAAATGAGGGAATGATGACATAAGACAAAGATTTCTAGCTTTCACAGCCTAGCACTTGGGATTATGTTAATTGCTGTAGAAGAATCATTTATGTGAAAACTTTAGATTATATCTTTGCAGAATATTTTTAAAAGTAAAATGCTCTTATATTTCTAACTACTTGGAAACACACATTTTATAACTTTAACCCATTCTCTGATCATGCAGGAGTACTCCCCAACCCAAGTCATTGATGAAACTTTTTACTCAGACACATTATACCCACAATGCAAATCCATGATGAATATCTTTAACTGCAAAAGGTCTTAAATTGATACTTTCAGGCCAAATGGCTTTTTCACCCTGGCCTAGAGACAATCCCAGTAAGAGACAATCAACTTCTAAGCTAGGCCACATGGGACAGAAAGCTCCCTCAGAATACAATGCCTACATGTCTTCATTAATGTGTCACAAAATAGTGGCATGATTGATATCAATGTGCCTCCTAAAATTATATCTAAAAAATTTTGAAATTTTGTTTTGAAAGACTGCAGCTGTATACATGCTCTTTCAGCATTTTACAAACCCAAAGAAGCTGCTCTATAAAGCCAAAGCCCCTACCTCTTGGTGGTATAGGATAATTAACATGGATCTGTACCAGATAGGTAACTGTTAAAAAAGGCTGTCTACTCCTGATTTTGTTATCACAACTATTATTTTTACCTTTGTCTGAATTCTCACAATCTGTCATTTTTACCTTCTCCAAAATGGGTCAGGTGGGATGTATGCATGTGTGAGGGGGAAAAGACAGCTTTCTAGAACCAATATCACCTGCTTAGGTCTTCAGTAGATGGTGTTGTAATCTGAAGACTCCATCAGATACTTCAGGAAAATACTGTGACTTAAAATGATGGAGTCAGGGGTAGGTGCCCTGAGTGATGGGGAAATAGCATTTTGTTGGGCCCCAGTGTACTTTCTTTCTGGTTTGGGGTCTGATTGTGTGGTTTTCTTCTGTAGAAGGAGGATTGGGGCAGGGGTGGGTGTTTCAGTCAGATTCAGTAAGATTCAAATGGCTTTAAATACTGACATCAAGAATCTGTCACTTTTTCTCACTTTTAGCAATGTCTCACTTTGAAAATAGCCACACAGGAATTATTGTACTTTCTAATCAAAGGGAGCAAAGAGTTCAGAAATCAACTGGAAATTACAAAAAACTGCATCATCTGCTCAAATTTGTGAATGTAATATGTTAAGTGACCATCCTTCCTCTCTGGATTCGGGATCTGATCTGAATACCATAGCACTGGAACCTGTTCCTGTTTTGTTTTGAACATATTTATGTTTTCTGTATTTCATTAATGGGAGCTGAATTTTTTCTTCCAGCTCTTTCATTTATACTGATTTTTTAGAAGAGAAGATCCCTCTCTGTGGTCAGTCCTTTCCATATAGATTGCTATATTTTGGGCTTTATTTATTAATTTTTATGATCACAGATTTTGTAGTTCCATGTTCAGTGAAGAAAGCCTAAAATGCTAAAATAAAAAACCCCAACTGTTGTAGTATTTGTGCTATTTCTGGTTTTGTTTAAAAGTTAAAGAGATTTACATGGAAAAGGGAAGGAAGAGTATGTCATAACTTCTGTGCTAAGTGAAAGGTTTTGTTTGTATAATTCACATACTGTATTCATCATGCTCAAGACAAATGATAAACATTACATTTCACCATTCCCATAAAAATTAGTATTCTGCATCAGTAATTCTACAGTGGACTGGTTCCTTTCATTTTCCCTACCTCCTTTTCTGGCTTCATGCCTAACAATTTTGGTGGCTTTTTTACAGTGAGGTCACTATGCTGGTGAATAAGGGATGAGCAGCTGACATCATCTACCTGGACTTGTGCAAAGCATTCAACACTGTCCAACACAACATCCTAGTCTCTAAATTGGAAATTCAAGGGTTGAATGGAAGGGCACTCAGTGGATAAGTGTATAAGGAACTGGCAGGATGTTCATTCACACTCAGAATTGCGGTTGATGTCTTGATGTCCAAATGGAGGCCAACAATGAGTGGGGTTCCTCAAGTGACAGTACTGGGACCAGTGCTGTTTAACATCTTTGTTGGTGGCATGGTACATGGGATTAAGTTTACACTCAACAAGTTTGCTGATGACACCAAGCTGTGTGTTGTGGTCAATATACTGGAGGGAAGGTAGGCCATCCAGAGGGACCTTGACAAGTTTGAGAGGTAGCTTCATGCCAACCTCATGAAGTTCAATAAAGCCAAATACAAGGTCCTACACATGTGTTGGGACAATCCCAAGCACAAATGCAGGTTGGGTGCAGAATGGTTTGAAAGCAGTCATGGGGAAAAGGTCTTGGGGGTGCTGGCTGATAAGAGGCTTGACATGATCTGGCTGTGTGTTTGCTTGCAGCCCAGAAAAACATCTCTGTCCTGGACCACATCAAAATAAGTATGGCCAGCAGGATGAGGGAGGTTATTCTTTCCCTTTACTCTGCTCTTGTGAAACCCCACCAGGAGTACTGAGTGGAGCTCCCAACACAGGAAGGATATGGAGCTGTTGGACCAAGTCCAGAGGGGCACCAAAAAGATGATCAGAGGGCTGGATCACCTCTCCTATCAAGACGGGCTGAGACTGTTGAGGTTGTTCAGCCTGGAGAGGTGAAGCCTCTGTGGACATCTTATGGCATCCTTCCAGCAGCTGAAAGGGGCCTACAAGAAAGCTGGGGGGGGACTTTTTAAAACTTATGCAATGAGAAGACAAGGGATGGTGGCTTTAAACTGGAAGAAGGTAGATTTAAAGTAGATATTAGGAAGAAATTCTTTATTGTGAGTGGTGATGAGATGCTGGCACAGGTTCCCCAGAGAAGTTGTGGATGCCCCGTCCCTGAAAGTATTTTGATCCAGTTTGGATGGGGCCTTGATAAACCTTTTCTAGTGGGAGGTGTCCCTGCCTATGGTAGGTGGGTTGGGAATAGATAATGTTCAAGGTCTTTCCCAAATCAAAGCATTCTACAGTTCTGTGCTTCTATCTAACAGGACTCATAGCATTATAAGTCTAGCATTGCTGTCTAACTTGGATACTTTGCTCTGGGAAAATTTGGCCTTTCATTCCTGAAATCAATTGCTTTCACTTCTTTTACATGTGGTGGTTTTTTGTGTGTTTTCTTGTTTTTGTTTGGTTTGTTTGTTTGTTTGTTTGCTTTTCAGTTTTTATTTCCTGATGATGCTATCATCATCAGTGAGCTATGATGAACAAGATTGGTACTATTTATAGATTCTGGGCTTATAGCCAGTTATTTTTATGCCCTCAGTGCTATTTAAATCTATTGTTCAGTTATGATTGTGGAGCAGCTTCCTCTCATTTTGCACCTAGAGTGATGAGCTTTCTGAATCTAGCAACAACAAAATGGTGGTTTTAGTCTTGTTCAACAAGTCCATAAATTGGAAATAGTGGAAGTTGTTTTGCTTCCTTTGTTTTTGTTGTGGTCTACAAACTATCACTTAGTTTGGTTATTAAGATGGATCTTGTGTTTCCAATTAAGAGATGGCATTTTAAAAGTTTCATTCAAAAGGGGTTCATTTAGAATATCATTCCTCTTTTATTTGATAAACTGCTATGAACATTTGTAATAACAATATACTATTTAGAAATTCTTGACAAATAGGGATACATATTCAGCATGCTACATGAACAAGTGCTCCTGAGATTGCTGTATTGTTAATACAAAGAGAATACCTTTTTTTTTGTGCACTATACTGAAATAAATCCCATTAGATTAAGGGTATGGCTATTGCTCTTGTTCCCATAGGATTTTAGAGTTATCCTTTTGTGTCTCCACAGTATTTATCTGATTATAGCTCTCTAAAAAAAAAAAAGCCAACAACAACAAAAAAAAAAAAAACAAAAAAACAAAACAAAACAAAACAAAACCTTCACAGTACCTTCTCCTTCTTCTCTTTAAATTAAGTCCTTCAGAATACAATGAGGATATCTTGCAAGGCTATTGCTGACATGGTAAAGCTATTTAGTTACCTTGAACTGGTGCACCAACACTCTAAATCTAGTAAGTAAGATACAGAAAAGTTTAATGTTATGTTTGTGACTTAAACCGATACTAGAAAAGAGATTTGAAATTTAGAGTGGTTCACTGCTTTTAAGTCAGTATCTACTGTATGCACAATATGTTCTTAGACAAAGAAGCATGAGCAGAGACAAAAGTGTTTCATATTGCTGGCAGGCTCCTTCCACAGCCTTCTGAAGCTCAGCCTTTATTTATCCAGGTGTAATTTGTGTTTCTGGCTTTGCAACTGCAAGTGAAAGATAATCTCAGGCCTTGCATCACAATCTCCTTGATTTGCAAGTGCACTTAGGTAGCTGCAGAGGTAAACACTGTAATGCTTAACACAAGATGAAATTTTGCCAGCCCCTGGTGACACTACTTTTTATTTACCAGAACAAAGTGAGATTGCCATTTTAGAATATGACTTCTTTGTTACAAACTTAATGCTTTCTGAAAGTGCTAACTAGAATTCAGATTTGCTCTAGCAAAGGATTTTTATTTAAATGATCATGCAGCTTATTGATTTTGCATTCAAGTGTTAATACTATGACTTGTATAAACTACTGCAGTATGTTCATTTTGAAATATTTGTCCAATTTCTAAAGGATGGGCAAAGTTGTTCTGATGTGAATAACAATGAATTATATTTTTGTTCAACTGCTGTTGTTCCTTCTTTACAACTGAACTAATGCACAGTCCACAATGTGAGAAAATCTAAAGATTCCCTTTTCTTTAGAAAGTAATTGGAAGGGAGGTTGCTCCTCTTGTAAGTCAGGAAGTAACGTGAAAATATTGCCCAGTTCCTGCTGAGGAAGCAGACCTGGAATGGAGAGTAGACATTTGCAAATGATATAAAAGAGAGAGGAGGATTATAGGGAGAGCAGAAGGAGGGAAGAAAACCAGAGAACTCTACAAAGATTCATGTTAGTGGCTGAAGAAGGATTAAGCATCAGATGTTGAGAATGACTTCGTACACGAGTTCTAGGTCTTATTCTCCTACAAACAACCTGTCTGAGAGTTTTGAGCAGAGGTCTTAGGCATGTAAGTTAGTGTTAGGGTGAAGTATAAGTATTGATATAATTAAAGCAAAGAATAATATGTGGTGTAAGCTCCACAAGAAAAGGAAATACACCTGAATTTTGTAGGAACTAGGAGCTGTGGTCTCCAGAGAGTCAAGATATTATTTATGTTTCTAATAAATCCACAGTGCTCAGCCTCTGCAGGTACTAAAGTACAGGTTGCCTCTCACAATGGGAACCTGATTCTCTGATTGCAGCTATCTTGTCTTACTGAAAGGCAGAAGGCAAACAAGGCACAGAGACGTGAGAGACAAGTTTCAGAACCACCTGGGGACATTTTTGTTTTTCTAGCTAATATAATTTTCTCGGGTACGCAGGAAATTACTATTGCATACCTTCAGGAAACTGCAACCTTCTCTATACCTAAATCTATTTGGGATTCACAGATGGGGTTTCTGGGTAGATGTATCCCCTTATGACTCTGCTTTATTAGGTGTGGTCCAATGTTTTATCCAGCCTTCCACATGAAACAAAAAGTTCACAGTTATTGTCATTCAAAAGCATTTGACTGGGTAATAAGCAGGTTTAAGGTAAAAAAAGTGGGTGACAAAGATTTTTGGTCCTCTTCAGCTTGAGAAGACATAAAACATCATATCTTACCTTCTTAAAGTGAGACCATCATAACAAAATAACCTTGAATAGGACATTTTTTCTGTCATTCATTTGAAAAGGAGTCATTTGTGAGTAAAAGAAAATGAATGTGGGACTCTGAGCCCTGGAAGGGCAAACCCCAGAGAAAGGGCTGTTTCTCCTGCAGTTAATAGGACAGTTCTTTGGAGACCCCATACTTCCTAGGATGTTTATGTGTTTTCCATTAAACAGCTGTCAGAAACTATATATTGTTGTCACCTTCACATTTCCCTTCATCTGTGTTTCAAAAGAAAAAGCTAATTATCCATTCATGAAGTCAAAATGTGGACAGTGATGCCTGGTAGAAAGCTCAGGGTTCAGCACCTAGCCAGAAGGGCTAAATTTAGGTTGGACATTAGAAAGAATTTCTTTACCAAGAGGGTGATCAAGCATTGGAGTGGGCTGCCCAGGAAGTAGTGGATTCTCCATCCCTGGAGATATCTAAAAAGAGACTGGATGTGCCACTCAGTGCCATGGTCTTGTAACTTCAGTGGTAGTGGATCAAGGGTTGGACTTGATGATCTCTGAGGTCCCTTTCAACCCAGCCGGTTCTATGATTCTATGATTTGTGGGTGAATTTGGGTTTCAGATTCAGCTCTCCTATCATTCTTTTACCATTTAGCATGGACCTACTCTGGTTATTTTGAATCCCAATCCTAATTAAGTGCATAATTTTCCCTGGGGAATATACAGAGATTTTCATGTGGCTAGAGCTGGGGACTAGACACCTAAAAATTTGCACAATTATAAAGAGAACAGTACTTGCATACATAGCATCCACACAAACCAAAGGTGAAACCAGTGCTATTTGTGCAAGTACATAGCTTATAGATTAGTGTTTCAGTCAGGTGATACTCACTACACAACTTTTTTGAGTTCCAAAAACTTCCCCAGAAATGGAGAATGGCAAATGGCAGATCTGAAGTCTGGGACTGAACTGGCACATGTGAACTGGTAACAAAGGGAAGGAATACTGATAAATATTGAGAGTGAGAATTTGGGGAGACTAGTGATTTTTTTTTTTACTTGACTTCAAATTGATTGTGACTTTCCTTAGGTCACTTCAGGTTTGTGTGCTGTGGAAAAGAGCCCCAGTCATGGATAAATTTTATATAGATATCCACTTTTAATCCCTTAACTCTTGTGCTTGGGAGCAAAATGTCTTTAAGGCTCTGGAGTACTTTTACACCATAGTTTCCACTTGTTCTATCAGCAGTTCATCAAAACCAGTGAACTTCCAACAAAAGGAGTTTCTTTGGAATTTTCTGAAACAAACCTAGATTTTTCTGCCTTTGTCTCTGTATACACAAATATAAAAATAGGTATAAACTGCCCGCCTCATTACTACAGTGCATCTTTTGAACCATAATTAATTAATCTTGGAAAGGATGTTTGCAATGCTCAAATGGAAAGAGAAATGTGTTATTATTATGAATAATTAATTTTCAATGGTTGTGTGGGATTTCATGCCATGAGAGTCTTGTTGATTTTAATGGAAGTCACATGGCTAAATCCACTCACTGTTGCAAATCTGCACTGTTTTGGGATTATAAAATTAGATCAAAGAATCTCCATGTCAGCTGTGGTAAATTGTGTATCCTCTTCTGAGTAAGTGGGAGCAAAAGTGAAATACCCACTTAAAACAGCCTGGTCACACTTGTCTGGCAAGCTGTTGATACAATCTGCGTTTACTGGTCTAGTAAAAACTGGACCAATCAGAGGATTACAATAAAACCTTGATGGAAAGGGCTATTTTAATAGACATACTCACAAAATTATTTTCTGGCAAGTTGTAGTAAAGAAATACCTGAAATTGGATTGGTTTGTAATGTCAATATCTTATTGAAGTCTTGGCAGGTTCTGAAGTACCATGACCATATATTTTGTTAATGGCTCCTTATTTTAGAGAAGTCTGATAAGGGAGAGATTGCCTCTCTTCCAAGAATGAAGTGGAAAATATGATGGACTCAACTGGGTAGCTAGGACAAGTCGCCAGTTTTGATTCAACTAAAACCACTTTTGCTGGTGGGAGATTAAATCTTGAGAAGCTATTATCCAGCTGCCAGGCAAAGGTATGTTCTGAATAGGCAGAAGTGGGACAGAACATAGGACATGCTCACAGCATGTTCAGCACTTATGGAGCCTTGTAACTTTCCCTTTCCACTCCTGTACAGTCACTGATTTGCCCCTTTGCTCTGGTCCAGATATTTCTGCTCTGTGTAGTGAGAGGCAGGGGCTACATTGCTCTCACTGGTCTCCAGATTGTGATTGCCTGTCCAGAACCTGACTCTGAACATTTCAGGCAGTACCATGCAATACTTTTTTTTCCAGAAGCAACCATATTCTGGTAAAACTAATTTCTTCAGAACTCTTCTTACACTAATACACTAATCACAAAACCCTGTAATATTGTAATAAATTTCCTCAAGGTGCTCAGCCTCCATCAGTGGCTTTATTTATCAATGATTACTTCTGTAATAGTGCTTCCTCTGCAGTATCTTTTTCATATATGACTCTTAATTCTCCTCAACTTTTTAACAGGTTAATGTGCCAATGCTGTAAATGTTATGGAAATGCTACAAATAAACATCTACTGCTTTAAAAATATTCTTTTTAAAGATAAATTATTTCTTTCAATTTGCACAAACTCTAAGGTCATTCTGGAAACTAAAGTAAGATCCTTTCTCAGCACAGCACAAGTGGAACTATAGGTTGCAATGTTGCTTTAAACTGTATCATCTTGGATAGCAACAGGGGAAAGCTTTCCACTTTTGTCCTAGGTTCTGGAATCCCAGCCCCATTCCTGCCATATTACTCAAAAAACTATGCTGTTACTCCATGTGCATCATAGAGAGTGATGGGACAATAAAAATAATTAAAACACCATCCTTTATCTCCAGCTTCTGTCCATCTTAGAAATAGAGCTAAGCTATTATTTTTGCCCTCTCCGCTCTTGCTTCTCTTCTCAAAGCTGGATGGGAACAGAGCTACAAGCACAAATATATTTGGAAGGAATTTCCATTTGAGATACTTGGTTAGAGTAAACTATTGGAAATCCCTGGGGAGCAGTGGCTGTCTTATGAATCACAATGAAAGTGCAAGTTAAAGATTCTGCAGGAGATTTGGCTTAATGTAGCATAAATTTAAAGGGTGTAACAAAATTAACCCAAATGCTGAAACTCTGTGCAATGCCTTTGGCCAACGTGTGATTGTGGGCAATGAAGGGAAACACTATGTTATTCTGCCTTTTGAGACATGACTGAAGGAATGACATGTGGTGGATTCATTCCTACTTCTGTCCACTCTACCCTGTTCAATGCTGGATGTGAGAAAAATATCCCAAGCTGGGATAAAGACTGAAGCTTTCAATTTGTATTTGCCTTGAATGATGGCTCCTGAAATGGCCTGAAGTAGAGTAAATGTAAATTAACTTCATAACAGGTTTTCTTAATGAATCTTTTTGAAGTATTGCATATTTTTATATTATAAAACTTCCACTCTGTATGTGATCAGACATAGAACTGGAGACAGTAAGGCAAACCAGTGCCATGAATAAATGCTCTGAAATTGGCCGTCTTGCTCTGGTGGATTAAACATTTGCTATAGCCGGATACACCTGCTGGAAAAACCTGGCTTTCCTGCTGAGTATTACAGCAACACAGGGATTGACCAGGTGGACCAGAGCATTCTTAAATTTCTATGTGCTTGTAGTGTACATTTAGGCAAAATACTACTTAAAAGTTTAATCCAATAGATATGTAATAGATCTAATCCAGTGCTGAAGGGATAACAAAATAAAGAAGGTCACTGATAGTACCAGTGTTCTTATTCTTCATATTTTCAAATATAAATCTATGACATAAAGCATTTCGCATGCTGCACCTGCTTATTGAAATATCCAGAAGGGAATATTTTTCCAATATAAATTAGGGATTTTTTACCCAAAATTATTATTTGTTTCTGTTCCTTGTGATTTTATTTGTGTCTTATAATTTACAGGTATTAGAAGTATTCTATACACTGATTAGTTTTGGGAAGTTGAAGGAAAATCCAACTTTGTTTATTCAAATGAAATCAAGAATTAGAATTAAACCTTTTTAAACACCGGCTTCAATGGATTTAAAATTTATGTTAGCCTTTCTTCTCTGTTTTGTAATATTATGTTAAAGTACCCTTGTTTTTATAAAAACATTAGCTCTCTTTTAAGTTACTTGTACTACTGGCTATGATTCGAAACCTTGGGACTGTTTCCTGTTTCTGATGATTTTTATGTTAATCCACTTGTACTGACTATTTAGTTTCTTAAACGTGCCCCTGCCTTTATTTCCACATTCTTGAATATATTTTAGCTTCACACAAAGTTTTTTTACAAGACAACCAGACTGTATAATGCTAGGGTGGTTATCTTCCCAGTCTTGATATTTTATATTAATTATCTTACTGAAACACACAAAAAATTCCAATTAGAAATCCACCCTTTGGAGTATCTACAGAAAATACAATGATTGTTTCACAAATGTCTTATATCATATAAATTAAAAATATTATTCAAATACATAAACTTGTCTTTGAATTTCATGACCTCTGAGTCATCCAAAATACAATTTGATTGCCTCGGGGTACATTGAGCTGTTGTAAAATACAGGTTGCTTTCATGAAAAGAAAGGAATCATAGAAATGTGTGAGAATTTAATTTTAATGTAATTTAAAATGTAACCTTGCCAACTGCAATATATATGTTTGTCATTTCTCCTTCTGACTTACACTAAACAGCACTTTGGTTATTACATAGGTAAAATATTCAGTGTTATGTTATGGCTACTTGCAATCATTGATTAAACTCTCCAGTGTTCATGAAGGCTGACAGGGATTCAAAGGAGGAAATGTAAAACTTGAAGGTACAGCAGTATAGTGACATTTCACTCTATAAAGCTGCCAATATTTTAATCCTGCACGTAAATCATTTTCATCAGCTCAATTCCATATCTTAATTTGTGTAGCAAACAAAGTATTGGATTGCATTATGTTTAATAATTAAGAATGTGATATCAATTTCCATATATTTTAAGTTCCTGAACAAGAAATAGAGTTAACATTTTTAGCTTCAATTTGTTTGCTTTACAAAGTAGGAATGATTGAGGATTAGGTCTAATTTTCATGCTGTGATCAACCAAAGTTTCATTATTTGCTTTTATAGAACCTCTAGTTTCTCTGCTTAAGTGATGTCTTCGTCAATGATCATGTTGTATTCATTTAGAGTGATGATTGATATGGTAATAGAAACAGTGTGATTGAAAGCAACCTTTGTCAATAGGAAGGCCAAATACTCAAACAGTGTATTGGTCTGAGTTTGCTCATTATTGGAGACCTTTCATAGTCATATTGACTTGCTGTCCAAATGTTGTTACTTACCTGATGCTTTCATTGTTTAAATGGTATAGACATCGGTATTGAACATGACTTTTCCCAATATTTGTCCTAAAATACACACATGGCTCAATTATATACTGAAAATCCTTAAGGAAGGTCTATTTTGAAGGTGTTAAAGTGTTATTTGGAGTATATAAACTAAAATTTTGGGGCAGACAAAACCAAGGTTCTATGCTGGTGATGTTAATGTAATGTGTTCTGTACTGATTTTCTATTTCTTGATGTTAGAAAATTATAGGAAGTTTGCTCTTTCTGAAATACTTTCTTCACAGCTTCAGAAGTCTAAGGGATCACCTCTTTTGTTAAAAGAGCATTTCAGTGTCACAAAAAAATACTATTTTTCCCTTAAGCATGTATTTTACTGTTCAAAAGCATTTACATTCTCCTTGGACAAAGTCTTCTGGACTCATTCTGGCCTTAATCATGTCTTAGATATGACTACAGAGTGTGGTCTTGATTTGAAAGCATTTCAGGAATATCAGGAAAATGCAGTCCCCTGCCCTCTTCAGGCTCATTGTACTTTGAAATTTGCCAGTAGACCAGACACCACTGTACTCTTGAGCAAAATCTTAGCACTATAATATCAACCAAGAAACAATTTGTTATTCAAAGATAGAAAGTCTTTATGGGACTTTGAAGTTGGATTATGTCTTATGACTTTCAAATGCACCATAAATAGCAACAGAGAACTAAGATCCCTCTGTGAGGACATAGGACAGAGCAAAATCATGGGTTCGGTATAGGTTTAAATGTGATGGATGGCTCTTCCAGCTAACGGACAGTGTAATTGCTACACTGAAACAATATTATGACTCTATCCTTTCTATCTTGTCCAGTTCATTTACAAGATGTCTTCCCCAAACTCAAAATTTGCTTTTGATAAACTGCATCACTGAAAAGGTCTTCAGTAACTTCCTTTCTCCCTCTCCTCTAATTTATTCCTAAAAGTGGCTAGTACTATTGCAAATCGTTCAAAGTCTCTGCTGAAAACCCACCTAAAAGTGAGATGACAATATAAAAGTATTAACTTCTGATATACAAAAGATAGGAAAATTAAGAAATTGCAAAAAATTTTACTCTTTTACGCTCTAATTACCTTTTCTCTAAATAAAGACACTTGACTGGAACTTTCATAATTAAAAATTTATGGACTACCACAAGTGATTATGTACAGCACTGAATCAAGATTTGCTTACATATTTTTCAATTACATGTATAGAAACATTTGCCACTTGCTGAAGTCTTCTGTGATAACTGTAATGAAGCACTACTTTGCAAGATCTGCAAGCTAAGGTTACTGATACAGCAGATACATTTTTAAAAATTGCTTTTAAAGGCTTAGATTGATTTCCATTTGAGGTATCTACTCTAGCCACGAAAGTGTATCTGCTTACTGTAATTTGATGAGCAATGTTTTCCTTCGAAATCACCTATTGCTAAAAGTACCATCAAGATATGGCTTTTTGTGAAGTTTCTAAGTGTCAGCTGTCATCCTTGCTCTGACACATCACTGCCTCCACAGAGTTCCTGAACTTGTGACTCTAACCATCATCAGACCACAATACATTAGAAGACTGACAATAATGTGCATTCAGCTATCCCCTGAGCAGTTCTACCTTTCTGTATTAAGGTGTCAGAAGGGATGATGGCGAATATTTTGACAAAGGATGTTTCTCTTCTGCAAGTACCATAATGCTCCACCTAAATCCCTGGAAATACATGCAGATCTGGTGAATGCCCAAGGTAAAGTTTCTTTCATTCATTTCTTTCTGAACTGAGCAATCCCTACAAACCCAGTGTAGACTCTAGAAAAGTCATATATATCCTTGGTGGACTGTATGCAAAAATAGATTTACTTCAGAGAGTTCAGAGTAACATCGCTCAATTTTTTTTATTTTTATTTTTATAAAGGTAAATGAAGGTGAATGTAAAATGCTATGTAAATGCTATGTTTGCTTCTTTGGGTTTTTGCTTTATTTTTGGTAATATTCCCTTAATTAAAAATAAATAAGAAAATTCAGACCTGCGGATGTTTATAAAAAAAATCTCAAGAGAGAAGCATTCCAGCTTCCTACAGCATTTAATTTATAGGTATTGAATGCTGTGCTGTAATCAGCATATTTATTAAAGACATATATACTCCTTTCCAAAAACCAGCAGTAAGTGTAAGTATCTGAACAGGTTTAGCCCTCCCTTTCTTATAAAACCAATGAGGAAACATGTCTGTTTAAATAGAAAAACAAAGTAAACCAGTCGTAATGTCACTATATTCCTGTCTACAGTTCTCTTGCCTTGCCAGTTTATATTGCACTCAAGAACTTTTTTGCTGCCTCCATTCTAATAACATCAGATATACAAACTCAAGTTTCCCATCATGTAAAATCTAAAATTATCTGAGATTTAAGATGTCCACTAGGAGTGATAAGATGGCATAACCAGTGTTGTGACTCCTTGGCTTTATACAGAATTTCAGTGTTTACTGCTAAAGTCTTAATAGGCACATCCTGTTCTAAATGAATGAGAGAAACATGGCATCACACTCTCTGAGCTGTGAGGGAAAGCTAGAAAGAGAGAAAACTTATAGATACTGAAATATACAGGAGGAAGATAATGTGAACAGCAGACATGAAAGACAGTTCAGCAATGTTGAAAGGACCCTGGAGAGTACAATTAAAAACAAAGAAGAAGAAAATGTCCCTGATGATAGGCAGGCAACTGACTGAGAATGTTCACTTTTCTTTCTACAGTGATAACAATGTTCCTTTTCTCTGCCCTTTGGGACCACATACACAGTATTGGTGGGCAGGTATGATTCCAGGCTTCTCTTCTGACTCGTCAGGCACAAAGCTTACTAAACTGGAAACTATTCCAATTATTGGTATTTTTCCCAAAAGTTCAAAAAGAAATAGGAAAACAGGAAAATTCAGTTCATAACATCTTTATTCTTTGGTAATATAAGCCAGCAATTGCTATTTTTTACTTGATAATAGTTACTTTCTATTTTGTCAGTCAGTCTGGAACCGGGAGACTTTGAACTGCCTAGCATTGATGAGTAACCTCTTTTGGTGTTGAGGCAGGAAAAAAACAGCTCTTGTGGGATTCCCACTGGTGAGAGGCCTTATGGAAGAAGTGGTGTTCCCTTGGCATGGGTTGCACTGTGGGGGAAGTTGACGGGAATCTACTAGGCTTAACCAAAATAAATTTGCACATCTGTTTTATAACTTTACAGCTTACCATAACAACAACAACAGGAACAAAGTAATTTAATGAAACAGAATGAAATACTCATGCTGGTAAAATGTGGGCAGTCATGACTCAGGACAGAAGTCACTCTAGCTGTGCAACAGCATGCTATGGGCACTAAAGCCACTATGATCAGGAAGACTTGAGAAAGCTGTTCAGATTGTGAAGGAGTTTGTTTTTACAAGGACTAGTAAAGTCCACAAAGTTTGCTTTTACTGGTGAATGTGTTAAGTTCCTTTTCAAAAGAGATGAAACATTGCAAGGACTACTGAGAAAAGATAGAGGGACCTAGCTGAAGCATCTGTTTTTAAAAAGGGAAAAGACAATGAAACAGTGAAATGTTTCTTTTCAGTTATGACCTTATTCCAGAGGACAGTTTTGGGGAATGATAACATGAATGTGAGGAAATCTGGTAGATCTGATGTTATCTGCAAAAATCTGAGACGTTGCATTTATCTTCTTCCTGATTGCACGTGCAGCACTGGTCACAATGTGACTTTGATCAGTACTGGAGTACCTACACACAACAACATCTGTTAGTAGGTATAAAGATCAGTAGAGGTGCAAGACAGTATTTAACAAACATTTTGGGTGAGTGGAGACAGCTAATAGGAGAACGTAAGTGATGTGATGAAAAATAGGAGTGTAGTTTTGGAAAAAACTGATTTATGCAGAAGAAGAAGAAGAAGAAGAACAACAACAACAACAAAAAGCAGGAGGTCGAGGATTTAGAATATTGAGCAACTGAGTCTGAGTCTGAGAAGGAGTCTTTTCAGAAGAAAGGATTCACAACTATGTTTTGCACTGAGAATGACATAGATTAAAATCTGGAATGTAAAGAGACTGGAGAGGAAATGTGTTCACACAGTAGAGAATCTAATAAGGGAGGAAATCTTGAAACACTGAGAAAGTGCATTGGGAGTTAAGAGTAATGATGAAGATGCAGAAGAAGAAAAGTTAGGAATAGAATAAAAATAAAATCTGAAGAACTAAAGGAATTGAAAACTTGCACTGCCAAACATAGTTAAATCAAAAGACAGAAAGTTTGAAGTAAAATTAGAGACTGTGAAAAATGAAATAATTAGGAGCAAAAGTTTTATATGTTTTCTCTATAAGAAAAGAGAATTAAAGGACAGAGGGAAGACTGGGACATTCCCCAGGTTCCCTGCAAGAGATGTTGACAGAAACACAGATGATGAATGCATGGGTTAGTTTAAGGTGCAAAGAACCAGACAGAGTAATATGAAAGAGGGGCAAAGAAGTGAAAGATATGGCTGAAATTAGAAACCATAGTGATAACAGGTGGAAGTGAGGCTAGGGAGGAAAGGATGAATCTTGGAGCATTACAAAATGAGAGAGGACGATAGCTTGGAGATCATAAATACAAATGAGTGAAAGGCTGTGGAAAAGTAAGGGATAGTGAAGGAGAAAAAGAGGTGATCTGATAAAAAAATCATGAGAATGTGAAGATAAATAAAATTAACTGGTTCTGATTTTTTTCTATGCTTTCCCATTTAAACAAAAAAATGCTTTATCATATGATAAAATTTTCTTCATTCTTTAAACTCACAATTGAATTTTAAGTTTCATTTTGCACTTCCAAATATCTCCCTAAAGGTTTCCTCTATGTAAGATCAGGAAAAAAGAACTTTCTCCAAAGAAACTATCAGGAATTGCAGTAACCAAAGAAAGATTTTCTCAATAGAGAGAAGGATAGCTTGATGTTTGCAGCCTAGTTAACCAGAGTTTAGCTTTATGTATTTAATGCAAGTGAAAAGAAATTATTTTATTGGTGTATGCCTGCCTCTGGCACTTCAAGTTCCACCACTGTATGCTGATACTGTTTACTAATATTTTTCCTTGATGTCATGTGACTATAATTTTCTGCATGTTTCAGGTCTGTTCAGCACTGCCCAAAATATAATGGCATCAAGATATAAATACTAATATAGAAAGTGCACCATGGGGATCATCCATCATAACAAGAACATAATTGCTTTATATATACGTGAGCACTAAACAAAGAATCTTGGTTTTCATTTGAGATTTGATTTTTTACCAGAATACTTATTCTCTAGATTTTATTTTTTTTACATTATAGCATATGACACATGCAACATCTAAAACGAAGCCCAAATTGCTACTTGCTACAAATTAAGCTAAAGAAGATCTGTGTCTGGCCATCCTAAACCTGTGAATTGAGCTTTCATGGATGGATGATTTTATTTTGAGTCACTTCTTTTCATTACAGTTGCCCTAACTATGGATTTAATTTCAGAAGATCTTAAAGACGTGAGCACAGGCAGTTTTGACATAAGTTATATGAATAAGTGTCATGGTGGGGGAGTTACCTCAGATGTGAGATCAGTATTTGTGCAAATGGCAGTTCCACCACACAAATAAATGCCTTAGTGACATGAATATCCTAAAGGGATTACAGAAGAGCTGGAGAGAAAATGTACAGAAGTCCATGAACACAAAAGGAATTATTGAGAAACACCAAGTTCTCAAAAGAAGCAAAACTTTTAAAGTGTGATATTGCACTCAATGCATATGTCTTTAATACGTGTGACTTGGAGATGATATGCTGTTATTAAAGACTTATTATGCCTGATGTGTGATGCACAGAGGCATTTTCTTTGGTGAATTAGAATTTGCTGTCATAAATCCAGTGGCAGCAATGAGACACATCACTACCACCAACATTCAGAAGCTTTTAGCTATAATTACCCTAAATTAATACATAGACATATACAGGACACAAAAAAATCTTTATCTATTTGTGTCCTTCACGAAAAAATTCCCATTTCCTTTAATGCTTTATAGTGCTTGTGTGTTTCAAATTTAATCCTGCATATCAAAAGAACACCTAGTCTTTATAGCTACACTGTCTTCATATCATTAAATGTGTATTATTCCAGACTTATTTCTGTGATGTTTGTGCATACTGTATAAAGAAGCAGAGGAAGAGAGAAGTAAGAATTTCTTCCCTTCTTAAAAGGAATTTAACTCTTCAAAATATCTGAGAACTGTAGAAAGAGAAACTAAAAGGAAAACAGCGAATAGTTTGAGCTGAATTCTCTGTTATAAGATGCATATTCATTGGAGGAAAAAAATTCTGAAAAATCCTGTAAATTGCACATAAAGGCTAGAGATGTTCTGGCTATCCTGTGTGCAATTCAGTTTTAAAACAGACAGCTTGGCATTGTTTATGAAATTTTAGAACTGTCAGACTCTTCCTAAGAAATAATGTAAATACAATTTGTGAAAATGCTCCAGATATGGGAAGCCGCAAAGAGCTGTACAGACTTAAAAAGTTGTTACAAGTTCTGTTTAAAATTATAGGGAAAGGAAAAAAATTTCTTTGTTCATAATTCTAGAAGATTTGAAAAATCTTCTTTCTCTTTTTTACACAGCTGCACAAATTATTAAGTAAATTATCACTGCATGATTTCCTCTTTTTTTTTTTTTTTTTTTTTGCAGGTTTTCATGAAGATCCAACTGAATATGGCTATTCTCGAGGATGTTATCCACATTTGTGCAAACTATATATGTAACATATTATATAATGAAGTCTGGAGACAGCCTAGAGATCTTCTTCAAGACCAGGCTTGCTTTAGCTTGCAAACTTGCATATATACTGTCTGTGGTAGTTCAGTCTGGATGTTATACATCTGTCTGGGCATGCACTCATCTGTTTGAGTCAACACTCAAACTATGACACTTTCATGAATATAGGAGGAAAATAAAAAGTGTAAGTACACCACTGATAAAAGCTATATAGACCAAACTCCCTGAAGAGTTGTAGAAACATTCCGTACTGAAGTAGTAGATAGTTTAACTACAGCCGCTCTAGCTTAAAATCTATACATAGCAGTCACAAAACCTAGAAACAGTCCTGTCTGAGATAACGTACCATTATTTGCTTTGTACAAATCACTTTCTGAAAACTATGGAATTTATCAGTTCAAAAAGTATCTTACAACTGGATTGTGTTAGTAATTAGATTTTTTTAAACTATCTTATTTTCATAGAATAAAAAAAAAGAAAAGCCTAAATGTGGTTTGTCTGGTTTTTGGTCTGGTTTTGTTTGTTTACTTGTTTGAGGGGTTTAGTTTGTTTTGGTTGGTTTTGGTTTTATTTGTTTTGTTGGTTTGTTTTTTCTTAAGGTTTTTTTTTTAAATATTAAATGTATGATACACTCACTACCTGTGTATTTTACTTGTGACATGCTGTACCTGGTTCCCTTTTTAATTTGTCTGAGCTTGTCTTATCATCAGAGTTGTAGTCTGTTATTGATTAAATAATTCATTTAGCTGTCCCCAAGATGACAGATCTGCTTATTGTCACAAGAAAGTTGATATACTATACTTTGTTTACAAAGGTTGTACAACAGTCAGAAAGTAATGTATAACTACAACATTTTTATAGATTTTACATATTATATGCATTTCATTAAACATTACATCAAAAATAAATGCACATTTATTTGATAAAAATTGAAATTGTCACTAAAATAACTCACATGTATTGGCTGTACTCAAAGTAAAGAGAAACAGGAAAAACTCATATGGTGAATTAGTTTATGTACCTTTTATAAATTCCCTTCAAGTTTGCTAATATCTCACATTTAACTCTTTCAGCAGTGCTTTGGGTATGAACAGAAATTTCCTCCAGCCTTCTAGTTTCCCTATGATCTTATGGTATTTTGCTTATAGACATAGACACAAACACATACCAATTTTGCCTCTCTGGATTAGTTTTCACATGTATCCAATGGGTTAAGAGGAGTTTATCTCATTAATCCTATGCTTTAAATATAATCCTGTTCCTACTTTGACACTACAATTGAAGTAGGCATATTTTAAAGTGACAGTTTTAAGAAATACAATTCTTTCTTCATCCTCCCCCTTCTCCACTCAGAATCCTACCCACAACCTGGATTAACATATTAATTAAAAAAGTGATCATCCTCACCATCATCCTTTCCAGCTAGAAATCTCTAACCAAACCCCTCTTTTAGTCTCTGCTTACGGAAGCCACACTCTTCAGGGGTTCTTTTAGAAAACAGTTCCACAGGGGATTTGAAGCTTTGGACACAAGGAGCAACAAGAAGGGAGATCATCAGACCGAGAGGTGTGCTCAGCACCCCACTGCCATCCTGCTGAAAATGCCCTGTACAGCAAAGAATTTTGCAAATAATTATTGTAACCAAAGACTAGGTATGGTGGCATTTTTATGTTGGAAAATATTTCCTTTATTTGGACCTGATGTGGTTCTTTGTCCTGTCAGCTAAACTGGAATACAAAAGCCTTGATTTCAATTTAATAAATTAATAGAAACAAAACAAGAGTGTTGTAGGGATTATCCAAAGCCTCCAATTTTATTTATTTTTTTTAAATTTTCAAGGCACTTTTTTTTTAATATATTTTACAGGTGTTGACCATTTTCTCTTTAGAAAAAAAAAAAAAGAAAGAAGAAATTAGCAAATACTCTAAGTAACAAAACCATGTGCGTTAATCTCAAGTGTAATGCAATATGTAGGAACAAGAGTTCAGAGCACTACAAAATTTTCAGAAAGGAACGTGCTTAGACTTCAACAGTAAAATACTCATACTGAAAGTTAAAAAGTTTGGAAATGCACTATTTTACTTTTTAGGCAAAAATATTCAACGTATTCTATTTATGTATTAATTGTGTACTAAATTTCTTTGGATATACCAAAAATTTGCCATTTGATGTTCAGGACTCTATTATAATTCACAAGCCTCTGTTAATTTCTGGTAGTTTTAAAGCAGTCAAATTAGGAGATTTTTATTTTCTTTATAACTCAAATAAAAATGCACAGCATTGGTTTATAATGATGTATGTTTATGGATGTCTACATCTACTTATATACTGAATATATATTGTACCTAATATGCACATTAACTAAACATGTAAAAAAGCATTTTGCAACAATAATAGCTACCCAAGTTTTTGTATAATATGTCAGCATTTCCTTACAAGTTTTTAAGGTTATTTTCCTTACAAAATTTGATGCATATCATTCTGTAGAACCCTCTAGTGGGTTCAAATTATACATACAGATTTTCAGTTTATATATGTCATTTTTATAAGGCTTCATACATTTTGTTTCAGTAGAAACAATGATTCATATGTGAGGAAAAACTTTAAAAATACATTTTCATAAAAAGGGCACAAATTATTGATAAACACATCTATGTTTGCAGATTGGTTATTTCTCAGAGGTTATTTGGGGTCATAATTGTAAATCTCATTACCTTGCTTGAAGGAGAAGGTCTCTTTCATTATTACGGTGCTGAGGTCCATATCCCTGAAGCTAATTGCAAGGTATTGCTTCAGAGTTCTAATTGTTTGCCATCAAAATAGCTGTGTAAGCTTGATTAACAGTGTTCAGCAACATTCATAATAGTCCAAGCCTGGTCCTGCATAAAATAGAAACTGGGAAAAAATCAATAAGATTTAATAAGATCAGGAACAATCACTTACAATAGTACATCAATCACACAAAGTAATAGGTGCAGGATTTGATAGGGTCCTGAACTGCCTGAGAGATTCATAACCAGTACTCGTTAATGATTTGTTCATTTGCATTTTATCAATCCAGCTACAGCTGACAAGCAGAAGGAGCAGTAAGGAAATATGTTGACTTAAACTCATCAGAGTTTGCAATTAAAAAAAATCACAGATAACTTATTAGAAAAATCAGATGTAGCTGTAGATGTGGAGTGTGCATGTGTATACATGTGTAGATGTACTCTTTCTTGCTGTGAGATTATAATAAATTACCACACTGCAGTAGCTATTAGTATTCCCATAATCCCTCAGAAAGTCTGCTTATGTCTGAGGAAAAGTACAACAAAATATAAATTTTTAAATTCTCCTCGGTGCTTCACAATGTTTCTCTCTCATTGCATTTCACACAGTGTAATGCCATCACAATATTTAATATGAAACATGCATATGGCCTTTTTTTCGTACCCTTTTAAATAAATAAAGCCCTGGGCTTTGCCTTGGGCCAAACCCATATCAAACACAAAACCAATAATAATGAGACACCTTTCTGGTGATTATTATTTAGCATTATATCCTGTATCAGCAGATTTTATATCTATCAAAAGTAATTAAGTTTTGTTTACTATCTGAACGTTTTTTTAAATTGTCATGAATAAACATCAGATCTCATTTATCCAGACTCTTGCCTGTTTGTAATGCATCAATCTTTTGTTTAAAATAAGAAACCCAGAGCCAAGCCAAACTAAAATGCTACAAAAATACGTGAGCTGTCTTGTGTGTGGATGAGTCATTTAGAGAGCAATCTTGTGAGTCTATCTGTAGAGCATGTTTGTTTGTCTGTGTTTGTTGGGTCCATTTTGATGAGTGCCTCGTAAGAAACCAGATTATATACTTCCCTTTTCTGAGGAGGAGTTTGCTCTGTTAGATGTAGTAATTCTAATTTATATCCCAATTAACCTGTATCTCTTGTATCTTGCCTTTCCGTGTCATTCCACTGGAACACTTTTTTTTTTTTTTTTTTTTTTTTCAGACAAAACCTTAAAATACTATTTCTGGGTCTCTGAAGAGAATATTTTGACCCAAAACATGCTGTTTATTTGCAGGTTCATCTTTCTTCTTCTTCATTTTAGTTAGCTTCTAAATCTTAAAAGCAAAGCAGCAAATTCTAAATCAGTGTATGTCACATCATCTTATACTCTGACAGCAGCTAATACCAGTACAAAGACAAGGATTCCTTAATGTGTGGTGGTTTGACACAGAGATTGCCACATGACAGTATGATATGGCAAGAAATGAATTTGGGTTTTCTGTGCTATGTCAGGTCCTTTGGCCTCAGAGACTGTAATGGAGGAGCTTCACATGTTCAGTGACACTATGATTTTTTTGAGGCTAGAGAATGGCCGAGTTTACAGGCTGACGGATGCTGCGATCCTAAGGTTGCACCACCACCATCTCAGTCATATGTGTTTCACAGAGAAAGAATTAGCAGGTTGGTGGCTTTGTCAGAAAATTAGCTCAATCTCTAACTGGACTTCAGAAATAATATTCTCCAAACTGCTATTCTGGGACATGTAAAAACTATCAGCTAGTGTATTAATCATGGATTAGTTGTAATAACTATTAATTTTATAGTGCTTTCAATTTTTTATAACTTTACAAATACATCCTGAACTGGATAATTAAATCCATGAGCTAAATTAAAATCAGAGTAGTAATAAAATAAATTGAATGATTTGCAACAATAATTCTTGTGAAGAGGATATTCTTTTTCTTTTCCAGAGCTGGGCATGAATAATTTCTGATTTTTATGAATATGTTTGTTCCAGTAAATGGATCTTTAATGGACAAAAAACTACAGCCTCTGATTTTGTTAGATATTCTTGGTTAAAAATATTAGTTTGGCTATTAAATGTGTGTGATTCAACAGGTGTGCTATTAATTTCTCTGAGAAGGTCTGATAAAATTGTCCCCTTGTCAGCTCCCTCTCCAACCTCCTCCATAAATGGCTGCCCATGTGTCACAAACGCCCTGTAGCATCTTCTAAATGGCTGGAGTCACCAACTAGAAGTCATCTATGAGTGATTTCCATTCAGGAATGGGGGTGGGCTTCTGGCAACTGGCTTTGGCTGAAGGCTGTGTCTTTTGGTAGGACTTCTATTTGTGGGAAACCCTGAGCCTTGAAGTCTACTGCAGTCCAGTCTGGCAGCATGTCTTCGGCTCTGTGGTGAGATCCTGGTTTATCCCAACCAGCAAAGCTGGACACAGAAGATCAGAGCAAGCCTGTGGAATGGCCTGGGATGCAAGGAGTGTGACAGGGAACCAAGACAATGTCTGCTTGTAGGAGGTTGTAGGGTACCTGGCAGATATGTGTGACACAGGCATAGCTACAATGTGCATATGTGTCAAATGAATGATAAAATGAAAATGTTACCATTTCTTTTTAATGACTACCTCACTGTTAGGGTTCTCAAGAGCCAGTAATTATCTTTTTTTCTCTCTAGGAGCCAGCTCGGGGTCCAAATCTTGTATAGGAAATTCTCAACCAATCCACTCTGTAGAAGCTTAAAAATAGAATAAATGAAAGACACACAGAATTTCAAGAAACTGGGGAAAACCAGAAAATTTCACAGAAGTTATTATGAACAAAACTATGTAAATGATGGCATAAATTAGTATGAAAACAAATCACTGATTGCCTGAGGTGTCTAACAAAAAGCAATAACTTGTGGGGTTTTTCTTCTGTTCTGCAAGAGCTACGTTATTTACCACATGCTTGTGATGACTCACAGAATCTAAAAATACTAGGTTAGAAAGCTTATGGTTTTGTTAAAAAAAATGCACCACAGCACAGACTCAAGTTGCCATTTTCCTTTTCTCTTTCCAGAGTGTTTTATTTAAAAGTGCTTTAATATTGCTCCTGATGAACCTTCAGATGTGGCATGATCACATTATTCTAGACTTTGTGAGTATCTAAGTGTGTAACAGCATTATACTTCTGTTTTCTGTAAAAAAGAAGTGACTATAGAATATTCTGGTTGAATAAGAAGCAAAATGCACTAAAGCAGGCATCATTCCATGGGAGGAAAACCGTGAAAGCTGGATCCAGTTCTAGGCAACAGCTGCTGGTCTATAAAGACAAGACACACTGAAAAAGTTTTCAACCCCCAAAGAAGAGACAATAAAGAAAGAATGTCACTATTATGGTATTTGTTTATGTATAATCAAGTAACTCAAAAAAGTATTATGACCTGTGGGTGACAACTGGTACCTACACCAGCTGTGATACCCACCAACTTGGCAAATGAGCATAAGGGTTTACCATGGCTACAAAGCAAGTTTGCAGATGAAGCTGCAAAAAACCCCTGAAATTCTCAATGTTATACATGTACTGACATAGATCTTCAAGGCCCAGTTTTGAAATGAAAAGATTAAAAGCAATGCAGATTCTGAAGAGGTCATACTAGATGGCACTGCTGCTGACCAAAGTCAGGGAATTCTGGTTTGGAAGGCTTTATGTTTGACTTCTACTTTTTCAAGCTTTTGCCCTATAATATTTAAAATATAAGCTTAATGGTCTTCTTTCTCTTCTTCTTTTTTTAGACTTGTCACCATGTTGTCATTTTTTGTCATGTATATTATTCCAGAAGGATTTGATGTCTGGAGTGATTGCATAAATCAACTCAACTATGTCACTACTTGCAAGTTTGCAATGTGTTAACTTTCTTCATAATTTACATAATGTTTAAATAATATACCTTCTTTTCCCCTTATCCCTACATTAATATGATTAGAATCAGTGGAAGTGCTATAATTTTCTTGTAAGGTGTGCTTTCCACCTACACTTGCTTATTAGAAGAAGTATCATTTCTAAAAGCTAGCAGTTTCTGATCAGTTTAGCTGTCAAAAATTATTTTCTCCAAGAACAAAAATGCTCTATAAAATAAATTATTGTTTCTACTTAATATTCCCATTAAGGTAAACAAACAAAAGAAAATTGTTGCTTTATCTTATTTATTTCCATGGCTGCATCTAACTGTAAGAAGCAGTGGAATACATCTTCTGATATATTATGCAATTAAATTGATGGATGGTTAATTGAGTCAGCATGGCATACCATATGTGTACTCCTGACCTGAATGTCACTGGTCAGATTAAGGCTTCACACATTTGGCCAAAGAACATATGCTGTTATTGAGAATGTGGCTCTAGATGGGATAAGGATTTTAGTCCATGGAGAAAATCATCATAACTGTCTTTGCTCTTTGGTTGTTGGAGGCTTGGCTATTTAGGAGTCCAGCTGTAAAGGACTTAAAGTTTAATGAAAGTTATTAATTAAAAGCTTACTGACATCACTGCCATTAACTTTGGCAGGCTCTTTCATTAATTTATTTGATCTCGCTTATTACATGACATAACCTCGTCACAGTATTTGTGCCTTTCCACATCAAGCTTTAGATGTTTCTGGATTTTAATTTATGTTTAGGCTTTTTTTAAAATTATAATTCTGAACATCTTCTTTTTTAAAGGAACACAGTGTTTTTCTTATTGGTGGGCATGATGCACACGTAAGTAATAAATTAGCAGAAGGTGTGGAGCTCATATATCTTTAATGACAGTAACACAGACATTAAAACACATACAGATGCAGACAGAAACATGCATGTATATATAGTTGCATCACAATTGCAAATAATGGGAGTTTTTAGAAGTGCTTTGCTAAAACATTGTTTTCACAACGATTAGTTTTTGGCAGATTTAATATTTCTGTTTTATCTTATTTATCTAAATAATATTTAATGACATTCTGGCTTTTGTCAGCTTTTTTGCATAGTTTTCTTCTAAACCAGCTATTATGAGAGCTATTTTAGCTTCACAAATGTTTTAAAGTAAATTATGTTATTTTACAAAATTATTACAGTAGAACATACATCTCAGCAATAATGTTTTATCTTTGACATTGCTTTGATGACTCATCCATTTTGACAGGTAACTGTCTGCTTTAAAGCCATTTAGTTTGCATCAACACTGAGATAAAACAAGACTGGAACAATATGTTCTATAGAGAAAAAAAAAGTACTGTTATTACATCGTTAGAAAAACAAAGATTCCTAATGGGGAAAAAAACCAACAAACCCCACAACAAAACAGATAATAGAGAAATATCTTTGATTCAGACATCGTTTACTGTAGCAAACTTGTTCATCCTTTGTCCACTGACTTAACCTAGAAAAAAGTACTGCGTCTGCTGCATAATTTGTTACTGCCACATTGGGGAAGATTATGATAATGTACATATAACAAAATTGACAACAATGGAGGAGCCCTGTAATTGTGAACTAAATTCAAGGAGGCTGCTCTGAGCATGAGAACTAACAGTGTCTTCATTATGATTAGCTTACCTTTTCAAGTGTTCTGCTAGGAACCTCTATCACGTAAATTGAGGCAGGAACTTTATTATCATCACTATAGCAACTGCAGGGAATTTTATTTCAAAACAGTTGGCTACCTGAAAATTTTCTTGTGATGGAAAGAACAGCAGATGATGTATACATTTTAATTCATTTTCATTTATTCCTGTTTTGAAGTGTTTCATAAATGAGTGTAAGGCTTCTTTTTTATTATTATTTTATTTATTTTTTTAAGATAAGATGGACAGTTCCATCTTAAATTATTTTTCTTACCCAGCTTTTTCTACCAACAGAAATACGTGCTGGCAGATTTGGCTGTATCATTATATATAAAATTTTAACTATGCTAAGATACAATATTTCAAATTGTCCCATTTAATGCGGGTTCATTGTTTAATTTTTTAGCCTAGCTGTTACCTGGCTTTTCTTTAAATTTTGGTCTTAAATCACATACCCTCTCAGCAAGAAAAGTGAAATGTGCATTTTTATTATTTTTTCCATGGTGCTATTATGTTTGGTGTCTAAAGAAAAGGTACAACTAAACAGATGGGTTTGTATGGAATGTGATTGAACTGAAGATGCACATAGAAAATGCATGAAGACACAAAGAAATCTCTCTTTTTGTCCATAAAAGGACCAATCACATGTCCACAGACTGGATTTTTATGCAGAATACTATTCTCCTAAAATTGCATAACCCTTCTATTGTTGCATTTCTCTAATTATCAAACCAGCATCACACTGCAAACAATAATAATGCTTCAGAAACTGTCATGAGTCTTTTCATTGCAACTATATGAATGAATTTCCTTTTTCTTTCTGTCTGCTCAGTGATATTCTGATTTTCTTTAAAATTAAGTGGAAAAAAGAGAGTATTTTGAAATATTTGGGCTTTTTAAGTAGGGAGAAATTGAGAAACATTTCATCTTCCTTGAAACCCTTTTCTTCCACAAAATACAGGAAGAAGAAAAATTCTTATTCTTTATGAATGGGGGCTGGCATTTCATTTTGAAAGTGATGTGCATCTCAGAGGTACCCCATATAATGTATTTTAGTCACTGCTTCAACCAATGCCCATTTTGTATTGAATAATACAGTATAAAGTTTCCTGCAATCTGCATTGATGAGGAGACCACATGATGGGGACTTCCTTAGCTCTCTGACATTTTTATCTTCCTTGTAGCCAAATTTCACTAAATTCTTCTCAATGAGGAAAAATATTTTGTGCATTGGAGTTCTGTGTGTTCTTCCTTCTACTGTGAAATGGAAATCTGTCCATCTGCTTTCAGAGACAGGAAGGCAATTAAAGGATTGCCAAAGATGAGAATGTAATATTGAATACAAAATGGGCAATACAGTTGAATGTTTGAGATATTTCACGTGAGACTTGGTTTTGACTGACACAGTTTTAGGAAACTCAGCAAGATGCCCACTTTAAGAGTCAAGTGGCCCCAAGCTCTTTACATAATTCATGGGGAAAGGTTTCTCTTATAGAACAGAATCAGAATTGCTCTCTGCAAGTGCCTTTCTTCTTCCATTGACTGCCTAGGAAGGTAGGTTCGTTGGGCTCTTCCCTTCAGTAAAAAATACATCTGGTCAAAATCTTTTAACTGACAAACCTCTCCCAGTGGAAAGACATTTTTTAATTGCAATGTTTTGGCATTTTTGTTGCATGGGGTTTGTGCTTTGTTGTATGTTTTGGTTGGGGTTTTTTCTTTGTTGGCTGGCTTTGGTTTTTTTCCTCGGGATCACCTTTGATACAACATAGCTGTGGGACCTTGGTCAAA
Organism: Heliangelus exortis; assembly: GCF_036169615.1. Taxonomy (NCBI): domain Eukaryota; kingdom Metazoa; phylum Chordata; class Aves; order Apodiformes; family Trochilidae; genus Heliangelus; species Heliangelus exortis. Next base: position 120,603,464 of record NC_092423.1, read on the forward strand.
GATGAAGAAAGAAGAGCATGCCTACTTCCCTTCCTCCCATCTCCCTTCTCCTGGGAGCTGACTTTGTGTTCAGGTCCTTCCCCTAGGTACTCCCTGCAAGTCTGATCCTGACCTACTGACCTGACTTTCTTACTTCACCCTGACCCTGGCCCATCACTAGGCAATTATCTATGATCCCTGGGTTGAGGCTGATCCTAGTCCCAGTCACCTATCTTACCATGCACTCCTCACCCTACACAGTGGGCTGGCACCTCATCATCATAGCACTGACCTACAAGCATGACTGTCCTCCATGGGTGATGGCTCAAGACCCCTTGCAGAGCAGCTCCCTTCCCCTGCACCCCCGTAGTACAACGTCCAAGGAGTAGCCAGTAGGAAACAGGAAAGCAATTCTCCAAAAGGAGTTGTTCAAGAAATTTTTTTATTAATTTTCTTCTTTGGACATGCTTTGATAAAGTTGAAGCTGGAAAGACTTTCTTATCAAGAATATCAGGTTTTGGTCAAGACCTAAGAGACAGTATGTGTATCTCAGCTTAGTCAATAAGATGTTGATTGTCAGGAACACAGAACAGATGATTGAAATCCCTGTTTTTTGCTGGTCACAGGGCACTGACCTGAACTGCTATACATCCCCTTTATATCCTCTGTTCTCATATACTCCTTTATGAGAAAATGTTTTACTTGGCATAGCAGGCACTGTGCCAGAAAGGGAATGATTAACTCCACAACCAAAGGATTAAGGCACTTGTTTGTGATTTTGATTTATGAATTCCAGCTTTGAATTCCGCTGTAATGGATGTTCGTGCAAAACCAAATGCTTCCAAAAGGATGAATCAGGGCAAGCACAGTCAAACTCAAGGACTGTGTCATCAGCCTGGGATAATGGGACCTGGAAAACGACTGCTTCAATTTCTCAAATAAAAAAAAAATAATGGAAGAAACAGCACACAACTGTGCATATGAGGAAAGTTGGATGGTTTGTTCTCAAACACTCTGCTTGAAGAGAGATGTGATGTGGTGAAGAATGGAAAATTTTAAATTTGGGAGGAAATTCCAACTCTTTCCTGCCTATTCAAAAGGGTATTTATTTCATATTCTGATGCACTAATAGTACCAGTTCAAACTTAAAAGGAAAATTAAAAATCATAGTCTGATTTTAATGTCTGATCTCTCTCCTTGTGTGTCAAATGTAAACTTTGTCATATGAAGTTGCTTTTCAACATTTCTGGTTCTCCACCATTTTCAAACTTTAGAGATGTTGGAAATGATAACTCATGCATAATACATTAGGTTAAAATTCTAGAAATGTTTTTGCTTTTAATTCATGGGGGAATCAAATTAATCTAATTTTTATCATTGAGTATATTTTTATTCCTTGTAAAACAATCATTAAAACATTTGAAATAATAGAAGTGGAATAAGAAAGCATATCAAATATGTGGTTTTAATAATAGATTGCATTGTTAAGTCAGAAAGAATTAAGTAATTGTAGACAGTAAATATTTTAATGCATGTTCTCCTCATTGCTTGTTAATTCAGTTACTTACATTAGAATAGTTGCATAAGAAAAACAACATTTTTTGCTAAATTACTTATTATAAGAAAGCAGGTTTTTTGGTTTTGTTTTTGGTTTTGTTTTGATTTGGTTTTAAATTTATGCATTTAGTATACATATGAATGAACAATATTGTGTTTATATCTAATTTAAGAAACTTGTTCCTAAAGAGTTAAGAATGTGTCCAGGACAGAAGGGACAAGGAGGCATTTCACTTTGTTAAGAGAAAAATGGGGCAAAGTTTCTTTAAGGTCATTTATTCAAGGTATGAGGTTTGGACTGGGAACAGCCCTGGAACAGGAGAGCTTGACCAGGAGTGGCCCGTGGAGTTTAAGTAGAATTTCATCAGTCTGTTCAATTGAGAATAAGGGAGAAAAAGGGTAATGGGAATATATAGACAGGTCTTTTAGTCAAGAACTTTTTTGATGACAAAATACAGGTAAAAATATTTCCATCTGAAATGTTAAACACATAAATAGTCTTACAAATTCTTAAAAATGTTTGTGTTTTTAGTGTCTAAATAACATGTAATGGGGGGAAAAACAAACAAACAAAAACCTATGTCTAGTACTGAACACTGCCTGGTGTTCAGTACTAGAATAAAAGAATAAAATCAAGCTGTTGTCAAGGTTTAATTCTGGGCCTCCAGATGACTGACAAATGCTCTCTATTAGCCCCTCTTCATTCCCAGAAAGGCAAAAGTAAAAGGGTAAGGGAAAGAAACTTTACATAGCTAAACTTCACAGCATTGCGAAACAGTAATGATAAAAAGCAGAATAATTAAGTATATACAGATACATACAAAACCACTAGTGTGCTCTCCCCCAGTAATCATCACCAAGGCTGCAGGGACCAGACTCCTGGAGTCAGTGGCAGACAGGAGTTGGATGCAGGAAAACACTGATACAGGAATGGACAGTTTGGGATCACAGGCAGACAAATGGACTGAGTCCTCCCAGAATACTGGTCATGAGTGAAGGTTTGACCCTTGTGATTACTCAGATTTATACAAAGTATGATATTTATGGGATAGATTACTTCTTTTAGCCATTTTTTGCCGCCTGTCTGGTCCATGCTTCTACACAGGAGGACCCCTTTCCTCCTTTTTGCTTCTAGAGTATAAGATGTTTAGCAGAACCAAGACGTGGCCTTGGTTCTGCATACCATTCTCCAGAAGTAAATATAAATACTGAGAGTTATGAGTTCTAGAAGCAAACAGTGACTGAAAACCGTGCTATTAATTTCAGCTGGTGCAATTAGTTGGATAGGCTCAACTGAAAGGTAAAATTACTGAAACAAAATTAGTTCTATCCTGGCTCAAACCAGGACAGTTGTCATTCAAATATATCCATAACACTTCATATTTTTAATGACTCACCCAGTTTTCTTCATGGAAGGCCCTGCAGAGTGATGCTGTTATACCTCCTGAGACACAGCAGGAGAAATTTCCTAAAGAAATAAAGGCTTCCATATGTTGTCTGAAGCCACTGCCACTTCATCATTCAGCTTGAGCTCTCAGTTCTACCTCTGCTGACCTTGGTGAAAACACCAGCATAGCACACATATCACCACCTGACTTCATGAATGTAGGAGGAAGTAAAGAGATTTGAGAGAGCACTACTGATGTGGTGCCTCTCCAGAGCACCCTGCTACCTCCCCTCTGCTGAAAACATTTGCCAGCTCCTTTTCCTAAGAGATGCAAAGTGCCAGCATTCTCTGTATCCTCAGCACACCCACTAAATATTATATATATGTGGCCAGCTGGAAGGGAACAGAGGACAGCTATGTGTCACCTTCAAGACCTCTTTCTCCTTCATTTTCAATAAAATGGGGAAATGCACACTGAGAAGAGATAATTTTTCCCCTCCTTTCTGGGGAGAGAGTATAGATCAAATAAACAGCGCTTTTCCAGGATTCAACCTCAGGAACAGCTTTCTACTCTTTACTGTACTTTGGTTTGGCTGATTTTCATGCATTAGTACAGAACAGAACAGACTTTTCAATATTCAGATGGATGCCAAGCACAGTGTGTAGTGCATTAACCTTTCCCTTTTTGATATTTTAGTTCAACTGGTGGCAGAGAAAACCACAAACTGTGGCACAACTGTCAGTCTCGTAAATGATTTGCAACTGTGTAAATGCAGATGCCACAGCTGTCATGTAATCTGCACACAGGCTGTACTGGGAATGTAACTCAGACCCTTCTGCTCCAAGAACATGGGCCTTTTCCATTTGTACTGTTCCATTAGCTGTTGAAATGGCTTAAAACTAGAATAATTTATCCTTTCTCTTTTGAACTTTAGCAAAACAGGACAGAGCTCTGAACCAGCTTTCATTTACAAACCAAAATTCTCCCAATGTGATTTTCTAAAGCAAACATTTAAATCCAGTGATATCTAAATAGCTGTCAACAGTATTATAGAGAGCTGTACAAAACTTTGAAAGTAAAGCTCAGAAACAGATACATTTTCCTGGTTTCAAGTGTCATTTCAAGCCACAGATTCATGAACCTGGATTGAGTATAACATCTAATTTATGGCTTTGGGTGGAAACCACCTAAAAGATTGAAGCTTTTTTTGTAAAAACCCAAAATTGCAATTCTGTCTAAGATTTGCTTTTTGAGGCAGTTTGTTTGAACCAAAAATTCACAAAGGAATACAAGGGAGAAGTGAAACAGTGTAAACCAAAGTCAGCAAAGCATGCACCAACATTCTGGAATCAAAACAGGGCACAGATCTCTCATGCACTTCCTCTGTAGGCCCAGGCTACAACAAATGTATCACAGGGCAATCACAAAACTCACCAGGTATATATTGTTCAAGGGAAGACAATTTGGCTACTTACTCTCCTCTCTAAGAGAGATCCAAGGTTCAAAATGAATTTATATGCCACAGGAATCAGAAACAAGGAAATATGAAAGAAATTCTCAAATCCCTTATTATTCGCTAATGAAAGGTAGCAATGCTGACTCCGCTAATTTCTAAGTAACAGATTATTTATTCCTATGTAGAAGGAAAGCAACATTTTTCTGAAATTTAATATGGAGTTATTCAAAAAGTATTTCAAGAAACAGTATTTTCTCAGTTACTGCATTTAAGCATAACAGCTGTACTAATATATATATTTTTACTTTATTTATTTGTTTAAATTCAGGGACAGTTTGAAATTCTATCTGTCTCTCCACCTCAATTCATTGAACCTATAGGTCTTCAAGAAATCATATAGCAAAGACGAGAACAGAGATGTAGTGTGTAGTTGTTGCTTCCAAAATCTAGACTGCCAGTAACTTAATGAACCCTCTGGAGATATGCTCCCATGTGGAGCAGGTTGTGTCTGCACTTGAGAAGGTTTAAATTAGGTATTTCTTAGAATACTCTGTGATGAAGTCACTGCTACCAATTGCTTTTCTTGTCACTAGCTCATCAGGGCAATAAAACAGTTAGTTGTTGTGATAGTAAGGGTCATTTCTTACAATTTTTAATTCTTGGTAGGGATATTCACAGTATTTTAAAACTCAGCATTTTCTGTTGATTATGATTGCAAATGAATGTATTTCTTCACAAAAGCAGTTTTGTTGTCAAAACTGACTTGTTACATTGCTGTTTTATGAAGTGCTAGCATAATATGGAGGGATGTGGAGGGAGGCAAGAAAGCAGGAGGTGGTATGCTACTTGAGATATTTCAGCCATTCAGTTTTTAGGAATGCTTTTGAAAAATAGTTGGTTGTCAATTTGGAAGTAGTCACATGCTGCTCCTAAATCACTGTTGGCAAGAATTGCCAGCATATGCCAGAACTACAGCTCACATCCTTCTGAAGGTTTAACATTTCTCCTTTGAAACTTCTCTCCATAGAGAAACCACTACCCCTGAAGATTAAAGATGCTTGAGAGCTTAGATCGTATTTTTTTGGTTTGTATGAAGATTGATGAACTTGTGGATTTAGGAGGAGGCATCAGCACCTTGTTTTGCCAAATTTCATCTTGACATGTGCTATGCTTCCCTTGGGAAGTGCTGAGCACCTTTATCTTCTAATATATTCTCAACAGAAGTTTGGAAGGCTTGGCTCCAAGAATGATCTCATATAGAGTAAGTAATTAACTCAGGTGTTATTTGCTATGGAGCCATCTCACAGCACTTACACCACTGGAGTAATGAGCCTGACACACAGTTGCCAAAGTAAGGCATGGGGCTGGTAGTGGAATGTTGTGTTTTAACCCTGGTAGGCAGCTCAGCCCCATTCAGTCTCCCACTTGCATCCCTCCAGTGGGATAGAGGAGAGATACTGGAAGGGTAAAAGTGAGAAAACTTGTGGGCTGAGATAAAGACAGATACATAAGGGAAAAGCTGCATGTGCAAGAAAAGCAAAATGAGAACTGAACTGACCGCTTCCCAGATGTTAAGACATTTCCAGGAAAGCGGTGCTCCATCATATGTAATGATTACTTAGAAAGACAGATGTCTTAATTCCAAAGGTCTCTCCCTTCCTCTTCTTTCCCTACAGTTTTTATAGCTGAGAGTTATGACATATGGTATGGAATATCCCTTTGGTCAGTTGGCCTCAGCTGTCCTGGCCATGTCCCCTCCCAAATTTTTGTGCACCCCCAGACTTCTCACTGAGGAGCAGAAAAGGCCTTGTTGCTATATAAGCACTGTTCAACACTGTTTTGGCCACCATACCCATACATTGTACCATACAATCTATTGTGAAGAAAATTAACTTTATCGTAGACAAAACCAGTAAGTATATTCAGGCTGCCAGAAGTGTCATCACCAGCAAGATAGCTGGACATTGCATTTATCTGTTGGGCATGGTACAGCTGGCATTTGTTAATGTGATGTAACATGTAACATGTAACATGTAACATGTAATAATTAGAAATAACATTCAGGCCTTTTGCTAAAAATAGGCCCAAATAACTATGAAGATTGCTTGAGTAATGACAAGTTTAACAGTTGTGAATGGCTTAGTTCTCTTTACTGTAGAGAATTTGTCCTGGGTCAGATTTGGGACCTAGAAAAAGAATTTTTCTTGGGACAAACATAAAAGCAAGTTCCTGCTCTGGTGAGGGTTGCCCTTTACAACCATAATTTCTTTAGGCATAGTCTGAAGTCCTGAACAGATAATAAACAGAGTCAGCAAGATGGACATGAAAATCAGTCCTTTTCTTCCTGTTGTGCCGCTCACACAAAGTAATTTGCAAACAATACCAGCACTAAAAGCATACCTCAGATCCACTGCCTGGGGAGAATACTCTGGATACTGGAACCTAAAAATTTTTCATGAAATACATTTTCTTGATATGCAGTCTCCTAAAGTGCTGCAGCAGGATTCAAATAGAAGAGCATCTTAAGGAAAACCCTGTTTTTTCCTACCCATCTCTTGTAGCTTGTCTTTCATTTGAAAAAAAAAATTCATTTTCCAAAAATTTTGGAGCCCTATATTTTTGTTATTATAGGCTTTATTGAAGGAACCAAGGCAGCCACCAAACTGAAGGTAAGCAGCTGCCATCAAATGACAAAAGGGAATAAAGGAAAGAAAACTGTAGCAATTTTTTTTTTTGGTAGGTTTTCTAGTCACCTTAGTCAGAAAAGATTCCCAATAAGGAATTCCATTTCAGTGGGCATATATTAGTTAGGGAGACGCTGGTGCAGTGGTTCTTCCACCCCTACAAAAAATGAAGGTTTTATCTACTGCTTTGTGTCTGCATCAAAACCATTGGGATGTTTTACTGGGCTCTCCTTCCTAGAACAGCTTTCTGAGTTCTTTCTGAGTTAAAGAGTTGCTTTTGAGGACAGGTCCATTTCCCTCAGTGGAAAAATTGCTCCAAACTTTTGTTTTGTATGAAACATTATTTGCTTTTCGATTTGCAATTGAAGAAGGGAGACTAAAAAACTCACTGAAACTATGAGATTGAGGCTTGAGGCAAATGAAGGCCTGATACTGAAGACTGTTGTGTTTACTGTGATGACTCTTTTGCACTGAATCTGGGGTGGCAAGCCATCTACACAGAGTCCCACCAAGGTGTGAAGAAGGATAGAGAACAGGAAGGTAATATGTTGCTATGCAAACAGTACCACCTCTTTTGAAGTAGAGAATTAATCCTGAATGTATTCAGGACACAAGGCAGACTTACTGGGAGGTAATCTGCTCAATGTCCTTTCCTTTTGCATAACTAAAAATAGCTATGGGATCTGTTTCAGTTTATCTCTTATTTCTTGATGTTTTTCTTTATCTATTTTTTAATAATATCTTGCATTATATAGTGTCTTTCATCCTGCTGACCCCTAAAATGCTTTACAAATTTAACTGATATGTAAACTTTATACTGAGTTTATTCATTCACACTGCAATGCAATCAGCAGAGCACTTCTTTAAGAATGAAAATATTGTTGTGCATTGGTTATGACTGGCAGATGTTCTTGCCTTTATGTAAGTGATGACATCTTCACAGATGCTTCTGAAAATGTTCCTGTGCCAAGTACAATGCACTGTGTGTACTGACTTGTATGCTTCTGGGAAACTGAATTTGAGGAGAACACTGCATGAAAACATACATCCACATGCAATTAAAGAGAAGGGCTAAGGATTTGTTAGCTGAAACTAAGAAGGGTTTCAGTTCTGCAGAATTACATGGATAATCTTGGGCCTACTGTTGACTGTACTCAAATGTAAAAAGCTTTAACAGAATTCCAGAGTAGTTCTCATGGAATAAATAAAACAGCAATTCATTGAATGAGTGACTTCATTCTAGTTTTTTGTGGTCTCTCATATGATAAGAGTATCTTCTATTGGTCTGCTTGAGAGGCAGGCTCATAAATACTGAGGAAATTGAATGGCCTGCCTTCCCATTGAATGGAAATACATACATATATCAACCACAGAAATCAAGTGGTTGTTGGGGGGAAAAAAGAAAAAGGAAAAAAAGTGACCTTCTTCCATGGACAACTAGGAGTGGGGAAGCATGTTAAAAAAGCATCTTCTCATTCTATCATATTTCTGTGAAGCTTTAAGCTTCTGCAACCCTGCACTCAATGTTTCCTTTTAAGGTCACTTCATGGGTTTCTTTGTACAGCAAGGTACAAAAATCTCTCTGATCTCTGCATGAAGGAGGGGATGCTTCAGAAGTGACAGAGGGCAAGAAGCTCAGTACAGGAACCTTCTATGTTCCTTTGAAAGGACAATGCTGAAGCCGGAAAATATATACCCTATCTCAGGATCACAGGGTCAGCATAATTTTCCTGATGCAACTTAACATGCCTGCTTTTCAAAATTTTGGCCCACAGAAGGCATGTGCTTGAATTAATCTTCCTTTGGCCATATCATCTCATGTTTGGGTAACCAATTACAAATATGGAAGACATGGGATTGCTAACACTGCTTGGCGTGTAGAAGAATCTTGGCAGACCCAAAGCCTATGTCTGAGGCTGCTGGCAGCCTGTCTAACATATCTATAATTCTAAAATTTTGAAGGTCCTACAATAAGGATGTGAAAGGAGATTGCAACCCTATGAATTTTATGCTTTGCTGTTGTTGTCTGGGTGGATGATGACACCAAATATTTGATCTGGAACTAAGTGTGCTGCATATTTATGTATTCAGAAACCTGAGCCAGACTAGAATGCTCAAATCATTTACGAATTTTTAGTAGTGTTCCTACTGTAAATGTTTAAAGCTGTAGCTTAGTAATAAGATATTTGATAGTAGCGCTCCAAAAGACACCATTTCAGAGTTATTAAAAAACATCTACAGAGCTTAAATGTTTTTAAAGAAAGTAAAGATATGCAGACATCTTTCTTCCCCCTTTGAATAAACACTACAGAAGCATCTACGTAGAGATGTAAACCAAATAGTTGAAAAGTGAGCTTGCAACTTACATAAAACCAAATGAGATAAAATAAAAATGTGTTTCAGCATCAAATAAAGTGTATTTTGCACTAGATTTTGTGTGTGTGCGTATATGTGCGTGTGTGTATTTAAATACTCATGTGTGTATATGCATATACACAAATACATATACACACAACACATATTAAAATGGAACAAAAAAGGATTGCTAGATAATTATATTATGCTGATTGTTTTACCTGTGATCATAATATGCATCAGAAATTGTTTTAATTAAAAAAATTGCGATGAAGTCACTAAAATAACTGATTTTTTATTTGTATAAAGTATTTATAATAATTGATTGTGTGCCACAGATTTGTGTAAACTTGCAATATGAAGGAAACCATCAAGAGCACAATATTTATTTTCCTTGTCTAATGTGCCATAGTGTTTCCAAGATTGCAATGCTGCAAATAAGAGTAATGTCTGATGGGGCACACTGAACTGTTCCCCAGAGACCCTAAAAGGACAGCATATGATAACTTTCAGGGCTCAATTTATAACAGCGAAATTTTCTTTAATGTTTGCCTGTTTCTAATATGAACTATGTGAAAATGATAAGAAACTGCATGGAGAGAATTATTTTTTCCTATTCCATTAATTTTAATTGGCTTTTGTTTTTCTTCACTGCTGCAGTGCGTTCTTTCCTCCAGAAAGATGCATAAATGCTTAACCTAGCATAATTATGCGTATATATTCTTTTTCCATTAGTAATTCGTACTGTAATTATATTTATCATTTGGTCCACTGTATATTTGTTTGACTCAGAGTAATTTAAAATTGTTTCTTTCTCACGGGTTTCTACTATTTTTCTATAGATAAATTAGGATAGCTCGGGAAATTGCATACTGAAAATTGAAATGAGGACTATACAATCCATTTTGAGACTTGCCTTTTGGTGTTTACCTCAAAGCATGCTTCTATGTGTGTACTTGATTTACATTTAGCAATATCTAAGTGCAAATAGTAATCATACACCAAAGTAAACCGGACTATATGCAATTGCTTCCTCTGTTTCTTCAATTGCAGTTGCAATCCCATAGATTCCAATCTTGACAGGTAGCATAATTAGAAAATTCTCTTTGTCTTATTAAATGTGACTCTTCTCAATAGAATTCACTTCATTGCAGGCAAAGAACAGAAAATATACTTCAAATCTAAAATGGGAAATCAAGGGGGACTGTTTTATTTTTATCTGTCTTTGTGCAAGCGACATTATTATCAAAGGATATTGTAATGCTGAAAATGTACTTTTGGGATTTAAATCACGTATTAGCCTGGAAAGCAAAAAGTGCTGTAGGGCCCATGCAATATATTTTCTCATTAATCTGATTGAAAGATTATCCTTCCTATAGCTATGAAAAGTCTAATACCCATATATCCATCTTTCCTGCTAGTAAAATTCAGCTTTGTGCGTAGTCATTGTCTCTTGTGTCTGGGGTCCTACACTCTTCTTCATTTTTCTGTATAAGCCTATCTGTATTAAAATAAATTCAGAACAGGCCGCCATTTCGTGCACACATTTTGATTATTTCATAAGCTGCTGAGGAAAATGGAAGTATCAGCAAGTCATGCAGTTTTCTGGTAATGTAATGCTGTCATTACCTCAGTGGTCATGTGAAAAAGTTTAGCTATAATATCTTTGACAAATGTTCACTGAGTCAAAACAGTGCATTTAAATGAAATGCAGATATGAATGAACCATTATTACAATCACAACTCCAGCTTAGAAATTATTAAATATGAATATATACACTTTCACAGTAACCTGACATTTTGTAATACATAACTAGCTGTGCATTTCTCACCCCCCTCCTCCTCCCGTTTTCCTCCCCATCATCCCCCAGATTGAGAATAGAGGAAGTCATTTTGATCAGAGGCTGCACACAGTAATTGAAGACACTCCTGATGATTTCATGCAATCAGAGTGGCACATTATTTGTGATGAAAATTAAGTAAAGAAGCAAAGCAGATTTATAGGTTGTCTTGCTTATGGTCAACTGCCTTTGCAAAAGATTAGCAATTCTATTCTAACACCTCGACTGCATATATACTTTTCCACATCGTGGATTTACTGAAATTTTCATATAACCTTAGTCATAACTTGCAGTACCTCACGATTTTAAGCTTTTAATGAAACTACAGAAGATGTCTTAAACTGAATGATTTCTATTCTGAGCTCTTTGAGTGCTGATAGCATGAACAGTATAGATGGCTTCAGCCATAACTGTCACACAGATAATATTCTTTTATGCATCAAGACACTAAGATGGTGCTGTAGATAACCAAAAGGAATAAGCTGCCACCATCACTAAGCTGCAGCTTTGAAATGCTATAGCTTTTGCATGGTTAAGAGAAGGTAAAATCACCTAGAAGTGTAATATAGGAGGCATTTTTAAGTGAACACAGAAGAGAGAACTAAAGGTTTTCATATTTTCGTAATCTATATCCACTCTGGATCAAATCAGCTAAATCCCCCTTTTTGTGTGTTTATGGATAACAATTGAAAATGCAAAAGAAGCTAAAGCCTTTGAATCCTCCTAGGATACTTTACACTAATATAGTGAAATTGAAATATGGGGAATAGTTAGCATTATTGTTCCCTTCAGAGTTTAACTTTCAAGATGTTTCATATAGACTTTTGGTTGGTTTTATAATATGTGTAACAGATTTTGTCCTCAATAATATCCACTTTGTGCCAGGGGAGCATAATTTCTGTTGATTATTTTTCAATATGTAAAAGCAAATGCTACTGATACTTTAATAAGAGACTGAACTTTATTTACATTTATCATAGTTAGCCTCAACGAATTAAAAATAAAACCATATAGGAGCACAAAGTAATGCAAAAAGTAACACTTGCACAAACTCTGTTCCACTGTAAGGTGAAATTACCTATAGATATCTTTGTTTATTCTTGTTCTTTAAAAATATTTCTGAAAAAAAGTTTTTAGTATTCATGTTACATATAATTATTCTTACTTCTGCCTTTTATAACACATGTGTATGTGGAGCATTTTAAAAAATATTTATAATAAATAAATAAAAACAGGGCACTAGTATCATTTTTGCCACCTAGTTTTTTTTCCACCCACAGTTTAGAAATCCCTCGTCAAAAATCCTATTGCTGTGAGTACAGCCTGACATGAAAGTGTCAGGGAAGCAGCGAAGGAAAAATGATGAACTAAACATCAGCAGAGTTGGACCCACTACAAAACACATTTTCTGGGTCTGTTTTTTAGATACTGCAGTAGACTTTCCAGAGAACAGAGAAATTCCACTTGAAAATCTAAAGCAATATGGACATTTTATTTACTGAACACATGAACTATCAATAATAATCTGCTAATTTGTGCTCCAAAATACAATCGGCGTTGGGACAAAAATACAAAGACTGCAGGAAGCTATTAAATGCACAGCAGTATTTGAAATCGAACCACAGTGACTAGCTGCTATGGCATGCTGACATTATTGGTTCTTGTATATAGTTACATAATGATCTCTGAAGCCAGTTTTTTTTAAATGGTCTGTAAAGCACTTAAGGAACATCAAAATCTGGCTTCACCATCAACTTTCAAAGCTCCATGCCAGGCAGTACTTATGATTTTTCTGTGTAAACAACTTGATGCAGCTGAAACTAGAAGAAAATATGCTCACATTTCTTCCCACTGCAAGCAGTATGTTGTGTAATAAAGAATTTCAGTCTCTACTTCTAATTAAAAATAGGATTTTAATTTCTCATCTTGCCATAGGTTTAATTATGCAGGTGCCAGCCATTGTCAGTTCCACTTGATTTCAGTTAGCCTGTGATTGCTGCTTTTATGGCAAAAACAGGTCTTCAGTCAATAGGTGGATAGAGAAAAATCCCAAATCCTGAGAAATGCTGAGTGAGAAACTGGAATTCATCATTATTCTGGGACTCCACCCATTACCTTGTTACAAATCATCTTAATATCAATTCCAGAATTATTTGAAAGGAGCTGCCCAGCAACGAGACATATTACTGACGTGCATTTCACTGCCATTTACCTATTAGAAGTTACATTTTTGGCCCATATAGTGGGTTAAGAAAAAGGATTTTTTACTTACCATTTTGCTGCTGCTATTCACTTAGTCCCTTTGAGTCTCATGGCCAGAAGAGCTCACAAATGGTCTAAAGGAAAATACTGTCCATAGGTACCCCTACTTAACTATATCTATTTACAAATTGTAGAAGAGGTATTGTATAAAACAGTTAGGAAAGCTAAAATAGGATAACCTCAGAAATTTTTATCTATTGTTTTCATATGTATTAATCACTAAGCATCTGCTGTTGGTTACTGTTCATATTCAGTCTTTAATTAAGGTAGTCTAATGTTAATGAGAGAATATTGTATGAATATCTAGAAGATGTTTATTGTGTATAGAAAAAAAAAATCCACCAAAACACAGAAAAGGGTCCTTGCATTTCTCATTAATGTGTCTCTCTGCAGAACTTTTGCATTGTACTTTGTCTTGCCTTTCCAAGCAAAAGGTAATTTATTCCTTCTTTGACTACGAATACTGTACAATAGATGAATAGTCTCTGCTTGCAAGCTTTCCATACTTATGTTGCTGAAGAAGAATATTGTTCTCCAAGTTCTGTTTCTGTCTCAAAAGATAAAAGATGTGCCTCCTCCACTTTCCAAAGGGCTTCAACCAACCCAGACACTTTTTTTGGTTTGTTTTTTTTTCTGGCTAATGCTCAATTGGCCTTATGTCTGAGCTGTAACCAGACACATTCTTTGCCTGGATATGCAACACTTTGTGTTTAGAATGTAAGAAAAAAATACATATTGAAACAGAAGTGCTGCAGCAAACACTATTACTGCACTTTCTCTGGAACCACCTATTGGTGCAATTGTCCTACACAAATCTAATGGATCTCCTTATGCGTTGCCATTCAGGTTATTGTAAATAAAGGCAATAGAAGTGATTAACAGAGAATTTGGATTAATGTGGATTGAAACAAAATCAAGAAGTGTTAGCAGAAGAAATACATTGACGAGATGGTCTAAGTGCAGTGGTGGCCTACCAAAACAGTAAAGGCTGACAGAAGTGAATTGGTTTGGTCTTGTAAAGAGAGGACAACTTACTGATATCTTTGATTTCTGAATGAGATGACTTAGAGAAGACATTCTGACTCTTCTGTAAAGTAGATGATCCCTGGTTGTCCCCATCCATCTTAAAAAATTCAGTGATGCTATATTTTGAAGCTGAGGTCAGTTAAGTCGGCCATTCAACTTAAAATTTAGACAAGTTCTTGCTAAACTGACATTTTCTGCATAGTTCAAATAAAAAAAAAAGGTACAATTAAGCAGCATAAATCCTACAGAACAGTGGCCAGAGGGTTACTTTGAGTGTATAAAATAAAAATCAAAAAATACCCAACTAGTACTCATGGACAAAAATCAAACTTAAAATATGTGGTCAAGTACCAGTTAACTGCTTAGAATATTAAATTTATAATTTCACTTTCATGAAGATTTTTGAAGTGTCAGATGATACTTCCCAACCCATTATTACTAAGCTAAAAGGAATTGCATGTAATGTTGAAAATATCATTATGAAAAGATATTTGATATTTCCAAATTATTTTCATCATTAAATTTTAACAACATACTGGAAGTATAACAAAGCTAGTATTGTACATATTGAAGAAGCAAGTACTGCATAGATGAGTTTATATTAGTACTTGTATTTTATTGAGCAGTATCATCTGTTATTCTATGCAGAAGTAAAGCAATGATAAATAAGTTATGTGGTATATATGTTATGAAAAACACGTCTGCAGAGCTCATCAGTTATATGCCATTTTCCTTTTTTAAAACTTACAATGTTTACACAGTATAGAATATAGACATTACAGCTGAATTTTTTAAAAGGGCAGATTAATTTATGACCAATAACAACATCTCTAGTTATATTGCAAAAATGAGCTTTATCAGATCTTATGCTTCTGGACATAAACTGATCATTGAAAAGGTCAGGATGTAATTTTTCTGCATACACACAACTTTATTGTTTAGATAAAGTTTTCATTGTTGATGCTCTTTGCTTTGTGTTTTCTGGGAGACACAGGTAAAGCAGCAGGCCACTGCATCTGAAAAGACTTCAATGAGTCTAGAACTTCTTTATTATTCTAGAACATAGTTTCTTTTACCAAAAGGAATACATTATCATATCGTGTTGCTAATCACTTTCTAGCAATTTTTTTTTCTTTATGCAGAGCCTGATAATCCTCTCAAATGAAAAATAATGTTATTTTCCCCCTATATTTTGGGAAATTAAATAACTGTAAAGGTAGCATAAATCCGATATTGCAGAAAGATATCATTGAAATAGCTATTAGTTAAAAACCAAGGACTTCTGGTTTTAGTACTGTTTTGATTTCCATTCCAGACATATCTTGATCTGCTATAGCAAGACAGACCTCATGCTGCAACAGAGTCTAAAATATATAAATAAATCTTGTCTCATGTAGATGTAAAACTCTGCCTTGTTTACTGCAAGGAATGAGAACCAGAATGGTCAAAATAGGAAAATAAAAAATGGTGTCAATGTTAAGCTTTCTCTGTAGAATTTGATTCACTACAAAATAATTAAGTTGTTCAGAGTAGTTCCTTAAAACAAAATCTTTTACAGATAGATGTTAATTGAGTTCATCCAATCTGAGAAACTTATGCTCTTCTCTTCAGAACTGCAGCTGCTTTTGGTAGGAACTGTATTCTGAGCACATGATATTTCAGGAATATGCTATTTCTAAAAACCATCAATCCATCAGGTACAGCATCCAAATTTAGAGGATTATTTTGATGTTCCTCTCTGTATGCATTTAATACCCAACACAAAATGAGGCCAGCAGAGTTTCTAGTGCATTTCATACATACTGTGAAGATAGCTCATATATGTACAGCAATTCAGTTCTGTGGTGAAGAACACCATAGAAAAAGCCATTATATAACTAATAATTTTATATTCAGTGTTGGGTTTGGGTGTCAGGTGAGCAGCCAATGGTGGAAGCAAAAAGGGATATTGAACAGGCTTGATTCTTTGAGCCTATATGTCTTATGCAATGAATCAGTATGCGTTCAAGTGGGAAAAATGAAATTTTATCATAATATTTTTACGGCCATTTGAACTTACTCTAGTTCTTGGTTCTATGAGAAATATCTGAGAACAGAGTCATGGTAGGGTCTACTCAGTTCTCTATGGATGACTTTGAAAGTCAGAGTAGTTCTACTAAAAAAAAAAACAGTCAAACTAACCAGCACTGCAGGAGAAGCCTAAGCTAGATTTCATCTACAGAAAACATCTCTGGAGAATCTAGGAAAATTTTAATTAGAGAAGTGGGCAGTTCTACTTTTTCTAGTGCTTGTTGTTCTGATTAAGGTACGCAATAAAATCATATCAAGGTTCAGAACCTCAGAAAATAATATCAGGAGGAGTTATACCTGTCCTTTTTGTTTTATTTATATTTTTTAATATGTTCACTGATCAGCTGGTTGCACAACAAGAAAATTTCAAATACCTTTAGAGGGTTCACTCTCCAGAATGATGAACATCCTCAACTCCTTTTACATCCCATAGCAACTGAAGGTTCTCAGCACTCTGCAGTATTGGGAAATTAATGAGCAATTTAGTTAATTTTATACTTTGAGAGAATCTATGGAACTTGAGAAGGAAAATGTAATATTTGCAGATATTATAGAGTGCTAAGGCTATGTAATATAAAAATAAAATCTGCAAACTTTAGTTGGAGGAACAGAAATTTGAAATATAATCACAAAGACCAGTTCTATCGAGTTCTATCTGTGTAGTTTGCATTTATAAAGGAAAAGTAGTTACAGTTCACCTGAATGTGAATAGACACCATTGGAAGTTTAAATAATACAATATGGCTTGTGATGTTGTCAGATGCATGACTCATGACAAATGGAGAAGTTGTTCCAAAGAAATAGCAGTATTTTTAGTTTCTTTATGAGACAATTTCTGACATTAAAATGGTTAATATTTTTGGTGATAGGATGTAAATATTTCAAAGGTTTATTGCCTAGAAAATGTAATCCAGTTTGGTGAGTACTTCTGCAATGCTGATACTGGTATTAGAGTCTCCTAACTACATGGTGATCTGTGTACTCATTCCTTTTCTTTCTCTCTTTCTGCCTGCCTTCCTACCTGTCTGCCTTTCCCTTTCTCTGTGTCTCTCTTTCTTATCTCTTTCTTGTCTCTTTCTCTTGTCTCTTTCTCACTCTTTCTTTCTTTCCTTCTCACTTCATCCCATTCTTTTTTTTTTCTTTCATATAAGAGATGATTTGCTTTCGCTGACAATAGCCAGTCTTGATAGTCTGTAACCTTACATTTTCAGTAAAATGTGGTTCTAAGCCCATTTTTGGACTTTGTCAAGACACCAGTCATCAGAGAGGGAAGGCGCTGATTAGCACCCACGCAGCCCTGCAGTTCATCAGCACCTGTACAGGGGGATCCCCACCAGGACTGAAAGGACCTTTTAGTTCTCACTGCTGTTCAGTGTTTGGATGCTCTGCTGTGAAGTTCAGCACTGGTGCTGACACCTGAACTGAAGTTCTTGGCTACCAGTGTGCTAGACTGGAAGTAACAAAGGAAAATAAGGCAAAATGCATACTGCCATACTGCCTATTTCCAAAGCACAACACTTCCAATTTTAATAAAGCGGAAATCAAACAGTGTTCATGCGCTCTCTGTTCAAATGGACAGAAATGGACATTTAAGAGCATTAGGTCTTCTGTTCTTTCAAATTCTTCTCTCCAGTGAGGAAAAAAAAAACCCACTTTCATGAAGATTTAATTTAACTGTAAAAAGATCTCTGTGGGTAAAATCACTAATATGAATCTCAAAGGGGATATTTCTGAGAGGTGAAAACTTTCAGAGGAAGCAGAGTTGATTATGAGTGTACGATGCTCAGAATTCCCAGTGGTGTGATAATCCTTAAAATAAAAATGCTTCCAAACCAGAATGCTCTGTATGGGAGCATCTTTCAACACACACTTATCTGAAATTCGTCACAAACAAAATCCCTATCAACAACAAATTCTTGTGGGATAAAGGAGATATATTGGAATTAAAGTCATGAGTAAGAGACAAGCTCAATAAGCCTATGGTGTTTTTGAGGACATGATCAATTTTATTATAGAATAAAATTAAATGTTTACTACTAGAAAATATGTGCCAGCCTGGAGCAAAATATCACCCTTATCTAAATGATCAGTACGGTATAGAGGAATAACCTACTGACATCTTATTAGTAAATACAGAAATTTGAATCTGAGTGAGTATAAATCATGTTGGTCCACTGCTCAAAACTAGTAAACAGCTACAGCATAAAATTTGGAGAACTAGTATGCAGTCAAAAATAGTATAGAAAGCTTACTTGAAAAGCTCATTTTCCTACTTTTATTAACTTGCTATTGAAAAACTGTTTTCCTTTCCCTTCCCTTCCCTTTTCTTTTTCTTCAGAGACAATGATAAAATACTACATTTTTAGGGCTTTTCAACTTAGTATATACTGATTTCCTGTGCTTTGGGAATGTCATTAACTCATAGCGATAGTGGATTTCTCTGTTTTATAATTACCTCCTTTTTTTTTTCGTCCTCACTTCTCACCCACCCAGAACTTTTTATTCTCTTTTTAAAATATCTACAATAGAAAGTGAATGGATCATGTAGGATGTTTCATCTTTAGGAAGACATTGTGAGCTACAAATTTTTCTGGAACATATATGTTGGAAGCAAAGGAATTTGAAATCATCGTCTAGTGACATTATATAAAAATACAACTTGGTCAGTGTGAAGAACTTTCACTAAGAAAGAACCTTCTTTTTATTAGATTAAAGTAAATGTCACCCATTATTAATTCAGTTCCTATTTTCACAGTTAGGTCCTACATTTGCCCAGTACTTGAACAAAACCAGAAAATATGTTTTATCACTGTATTCAGGTAATTGGAAGTGATGCTTGGTTTAAAACCTCTTTTTTTTGTACTGTACACTGTATTTTGATTTTTGATTCTACAGTATAATCGGTAGCCACACTCAATAATATAGTAGATTTTTCAACTTGTTTAATCTCACTGTCTTGATTTCATGGTGAGATTGTGATGAGTGACTCCCATTTACTCAAGTTCAGCATTAAGATAATTGCGTAATGAGCCACAATCAATGAGGACCCTTAAAGACTGCCACTTTATTTTCAGTTGCTATTGTTTTTAAACACAAATCATGACAACCAATTTTGGGTAACACACATAAAGTGATACACAGAGTAGGAAGGAGATTTGTATGCAACCATGAAAACTGATACCTGCTTTATCTAAGTTATCATATATTTCATTAAAAATATGCATATATTCGAGTTCCAACAGGAAGTAATCCATAGTCAGATCTGTAGGTAATTTCACAAAAAAGTAAATAATTGATTGTTAGTTTGCATAGTTCTTATTTTACATTATAATGTTTGTTTTATTTCTTGCTCTGCTTTCTCATAGTATTTTTTTATACTTGTCTGGAAGAAAATATAGTATATATTGGAGCAAACTACAGTAACCAAACAACAATAAAATGATTATGCCTAACTCTGAGAGACCAAATAGTTTCTTTTCATATTTTATAATAACATATGGCATGTCAATTTAAATAAAATACACAATATTTGCTGACTGCAGTAAAGGGTTGATATTAAAATAATGTGTTACTGTTAAGAGTAGATAATTGAGCATAACAAAGTGTAGGTACTATCTGCTATAGCAAATACAGTAAAAAACCCTAATGTTCACTTAACAAAATGTGCACATGCAGATAATATTTGGTATTTAGAATTTTACACTTTCTCATTGTGACTGTTTAGTAGAAATCACTATTTTTTTGTACACTTATTCTACAATAAGTTTTAAAATATATGTATCAGTCCTGAACAGTTTAGCTGCAGCAAATATTGTAAAATATTACTAAGACCTTTTTTTCAGGACAATGTTGTGTGTGAGTGTGTGCCTGTGTCTGTGTATGTATGTGCATGCATTTTATAAACAAATCTTACTGAGTTTGATTCTTTCTGCATTTCCCCTGCATGAGCCACCATTCTTCTACTTTCTGTATTAAAACAAAGAAGCGAGCAAACAAACAAAAAAACCCAAAAACCTTCAAATCCTAGATTACCAGTTCTAGTGCAAACAAAAATTCTTCCTGCTATGAGAGCAAACCTTTTAAACCTTGTAAACAGTTCTCAGATTTTAAGAATTTAACTTGCAATCTGTCTTCTTTCCTGTAAAATATTACTTTCACTCCTTCCCTGTGGGCCTGTATCTCATTGTACTTAGTATAATATTGCTCATAATTTCTCCAAATAGATTTTGCTGTTTTACCTAAATACTGGGGCCAAAACCTTGTTTCCTCTACACAGAATACTTTTGCCACAAAATGAAACTGGAGGCTACGTAAGTGAAGATAAATAGTAACTAGGGAGTGTTCATACTAAAAGTGTGTATCTTGAAAAACTTGTTCTGCTTCTTCCTCCTCCTCCCCTCTGTCATCAAAGATATGAAAGGCTGAAGCCCACTTATCTCGAGCACTGTCTTTCACAAAGTCCCAGAGTGATTGCTACACTCATTTGGGATACCTGGCTGATAGATTCCTGGCTTTCATCTTGTGACAATGGAAAGGAGGCCATTCTCAGTGACAGGCCAAAAATATGAAACAAACTTTCTCCAAAGCAGATCCCAAACAAGTGGAGCCTCTTTCACATGGCTTTCAAGCTCAGTACAAGGCATGACTGTATTAACTGGCATTCCCCAATAGCTATGTAGTAATGACACTGAACACAGGAAGAATCAAGCTCCAGAATATTATGGTAAAGAAACAACTTCAAAGCATAGAAAGAAAAGTGGTACCTTCTAGAAGTAATTTTGATGTATCTTTAATCATTTCTCTGCTCAAATACTCCAGTGATTAGTGCCATGGATATACCTATGAATAAATCACAGAATGTTGGAAAATATCTCTCTGAAACATAAACTTAAGTAGTCATCACATGTAAAGCACATGAGAAATATTTAATTAGCTGTGCAAGTGAGCTGACATGCAAGTTCAGTATGTTAATTTGCAGAATTTGCTTTGAGGAACACAAGCTGTTCCTTAACTGCACAAAAAATGAAAGCAGCTTATACAAAATTAAGTTCTGAAATCAATGGCAAAAGAACTCCTTTAGAATCTTTAAGTAGCATTTGCTAAAACACTGCCATTAAGAGTTGAGGTTAGAACATCAAATACATGACAAAAGTGAACAAAATGACAACAGAAAAAAAAAAAAGATAAATAGCAACTTCATGGAAAAAAATGCTACCTTTGCAATAAAGTTGTTGAGAATCTGAAATATCTTAAAATATTATCTTATCATCTGTAATATTGTAATAGAAATTTAATCTCTGTATTGCCAAATGCCATACTATCATCTAAAATAACGAGGTGGGGAAAGAACTAAAATCAGTAGGAAAGACTTCAAGAGACCTTCAGCTCTTCTAAGTGATATAGAACAGTTTTGTTCTGTGCTGGAGATGAAAATCTACCGTACTTGGAGGCAATCAAAAAGATTATTATTAACAAGGTGTTTGGAAAGTTAAGAGCAGAATATCTTTTCAAGAACTTTACCAAGAAATAGAAATAGTGGGATAGTTAGCAGTGGAATTTGAACCACATAAAAGCTTCTTAAGGGAGGGTGCTGAGAAAGTAGCCACTTTAAAAGCTCCGGGAAATGTGCCTCTGAAAAAGTGATCATTAATAATAGCTGTTATGTGGCAGGAGAATCAGAAGAAGGGGAATCATCAAACATAAGGCAGAGTGAAAGTGCTCGTGTTTTTATATAAGGTGAAATTAATTGAATCGTGTAGGCAGAGTGGGGAGCAACTAGACTTGGTAATAGAAGGATAATTAACATTTACAGAGAAAGAAGGAAAAAATACTTGGTTTAAGCAGTGCCATCAGACATGCAATGTAATCTTTTTTGTTTTTTTTTTTTTTTGCAATTGGAAATTTTGCATTTATTATTAATTAAGCAACATAGTCAAACTGATTTTAAAACAGTGACTATGTGAAGAAAAAAAATGTTTGCAAGGTACTTTCTAGGATGTAGATTTATAGGTCAGAGTATCAGCATTAAAAAGGGTTTCTGTTTCTCAGTTACATAGGAGAGCACTTTTTCATATCACTGATCAAAAACTTACACTGATATAGGAGGTTAGCTGGGAAAATAGCTGTATATTGCTCAAGGGGGGTGAGAATAATCAGAAATATAAAGCCAAACTCATATAAATTTTAAGACTTTTGTACGATGGAATAGCAGCACATATTTGTAATCCCACAGTTTCTTCTGATTTTGAGCCCCAGTGTTGAGGTAAATTTGGGGTCAGTGAAAAGCTTTTCTAAAAATAGGATGTAAATCAGATAGGGTATTCTTTGAATTATGAAGATTTAAGAAGAAATCCATCATCTTCTGTATCTCACTCTCATCTTTTTTTTTTCTTTTTTTTTTTTTTTTTTTTTTTTTAACTTCTACTTGCCCACTGGTAGATATCTGTGAATTTGGTGTAATCTTAAATAAGGAATACTCATTATATGCTTAAGAAATTATTGGAAATGTGTAATTTTACTTCTGATATTGAGAAAAAAACCACAATATTTACTAGAAAGTTATAAGCAGAAATTAAACTGGTTTTAACCAAAAATAAGAGATACTATGATTATTAAAAGGGGGAGGAAAATGTCAGGTTTTAAGGAGAGGAAGGATAGTTAAAATGGAGAAACAAAGAATATAGTTTTAAAGTCTAAGAAAACCATAGGCTTAAACTTTAGTATTCCAAGGAACAATTTATGTTAGAGAAAGAACTGATAAAATGAGTCAGATGTTTAAAAGAATCCATTTTTGGAGAAAGTTTCAGGTTAGCTGGGAAAAAAAGGGCTTCTTTAAGAGCACTTTGAGAATGTACAAATAATACATAGAAAAGATAGAAATGGCTTAGGTATAATGGGCTAAGCAGAAAGCATCAAAACTATGAGAAGGAAGACAGGTTAATATTGGGGAATCTACCTGAAAATAAGGCAGGATTAAATATAATTTATATAGCAATAACATTGCTAAGAACAATGCTGTATTGTAAGGTCACTTAATGACCATACATGAATTTTGTACAATTTTTTAAGAAAGGTAAATGTGAAAAGGTAAAATAATAAATGATGTAAGAAAAATAAAAGAAGAAGAAAAAGAAAAAAAAGAAAAATGTCACAAACTTCAAGGAAAACAGGAGAGCAGAAAACTTAAAAGAAAAACAAAACAATAACAGTGTAATAGATGCATTGTAACATGAAAGTAATAAGGATGATTAATAGAAGGTGAAATTAAAAGAAGTGATGTAAGAGCAAGAGTACTACAAGGTCATCTATAGCAATGATCCATATGAACTCTGACATTTTTGCAATGAGTTTTCAACAGAGTGAACTGATCCTAAAGTATAGCAGCTTGAGTGGGACAGAGGAGAAAGAAAGAAAAGGTTGTGTTACAGCAGGATGGAAAAAAAAAAGGTTGTCTTAAAAAATAAAGTCTTTTCAACAACCTAAGCCCTAGAGAGTTCCTTAGTGACCTGATTTGTCAAATGGATTTTTGTTCCTCGCTTGGTATTTTCAGCTCACTGTATTCCCTTACCCCAGCTTTCAATAAATAATATCCAAAAATATTAAAATGCTGTAATATTTAATTAAGTACTTTGGTTGTACTGGGTTTCCTCATCTACATAGCGTAAACAGCTCAGGATTACTTTAGAATTATGTGCTTTCTGACTATTGATGGCAATTCCAGGGTCCCAAAATGCAGGGAAAATACCCAGTTCAAAGTATCACTCCCTACAGCTATGGATTTCAACTTGAGATCGTATCTCAAAATCACTTTTTGTAGTAACCGACTGCTCTACTAAACGCTGGTAACACAAATCAATCTGGCATTCCCAGAAGCCTAGGGAGAATTCTCATACAGCTTTCACTGTAAGTGCATTCATGTTGCAATGGTTGATCTAGAATCAGGTATCTCAGAAGAGCACCCTGGTAAAAGAAATAAACTCCTTAAAATAAAATAAAATTTTTACAAAATTAGATTCAGCTACAAAATTGCAAAGTTGTCTGCATAGAAATGGGCACACCAGCCCTACCTACCAGGCAGGGGATCAATGATATCTCACTGCTTGGAATGTCAGACATATTATAGTGTTTGAGAAAAACCCTAAAAATGTTATTATTATTAATATACGAATTATAGCTCTGTGCTCCACACAAAAGAATCACACTAACTTTCATGTTTCTTAACTTGTAAATGTTGTCCCTTTTCATATAATATACAGAAAAATCCCTCTTCTTTCATCTTGAATATCACTATTCTTTTTTGCATGTAAAAACAGATTGCTGTTTTGTTTTGTTTTGTTTTCTCAGGCACTTTGACAGAAGGGAAAGTGAAATATGTGAAATGCCTGTATCGTGATCTACATAAGGGTTTCGTTTTGGTTTGTGTTTTGTTTCACAAATGAATGGGGGAAAAGGTTCATTCTTATTACTTCAGCACATTTTTATACATGCTGGATCCTGGGAAGGGGTGAAGTAGCTCAAACAAAATACAAGAACGTGCAAACTTTAGCTCACCTCTGCAGAATGCTTCAATATTTCAGGTGCATCACTACAAGAAAAACAGAAAGGCTGAAACCCTAAGGAGAAATCAGGTGATTCTGCTTGTATTAGTGCAAAACTTCTGCCACTCCCCTGTGATGGTCATAGCATGGAAAGGGGAGAGAAAACATTGAGCTGCTCATCAGCAACAGATACAAAGATGAGAAGGGAAAGGGATTTTCTGAAACCTGTTTCTTGTCCTTGTCAAACTCCAGTTGAAAGCTGTTGCCTGTTTAGAGCTTCTTAGGGTTTGAGAGGGAGGGACATTAATGATCTGACTTCATCTAAACATGCATCTTGAAAATAAATTAGTCCAACTGCATTCAAGTTCTCTTTTGATTTTCACATCCAAAATTAAAGCAATCAACATATATTAAACCTTAGAGGAGCAAGGAAACTCATATTATAGAGGAAAATGGCTGTATAGACATTTTATGTGTTAACCTAATTCACTTTAAAAAACAGTATTGAGTTTCTTGATTGCTCTGAATTGACAGGTCCTTATGATCTTGTGTCAGCTGTCAGGGACTCCCTTGCTGGTTGTGTTCTCCAGTCTTGTATACCACAGGAGACTCAGGCCCCAGTGAGAGTTTGTGTTGCAATATATTTAATTAGGTCATTACTCATTTTGTTGTTGATACCTGGAATTTAATGAAATGGCTTCTAAGAGAGGCAATGGTAACAATAAATTATATTTACCCTGCAGTAATAATTAAAATCTGCCTTTTAAAATGCAATTCAGAGGTGTGGTCTGTTATTGACTGGGACCTTTGTGCTTAACCCTGGATGATAACCACCTTAAGCTCTCTGAGAAAGTACATATTGGGACATATGTGTATTTCAATTTAACACAAAGTGTTGGATAATGTTGTTATTGTCAGTGAAAGGAGCAATGCTTTGTTATTAGGCCTCTTGACAGATTAGAAGTCTTGCTTTTTTGCTTTGGTAATATTGATTGGTCTCTTCAGAAGGTAAAACACTCAAACACTTGGCAAACTGCATGAACATAAGGGCCTTCTTTATATGGTGTAAGTGCATTGAGCAGAAAGGTGGACACACATACACAACATTTATAGATAATTCTCAGTATTGGCAGCTAACCCATTGGTTTATTTTGGTTTATGAGTAAACACATCTTGATGGGTAAAAGAGACCTTTGTACTTTTTCTATTAAATTTTGCCATTAGGCACCTGTTAGCTTTCTTACTACACAATTAGTCTTTTGCTGATCACAGGAAGGACCATTTCTTTCCTTCTCCTAGAATTTTTAGAGGTTGATCTCAGTCCTGCTTGTAATTTATCTAATTACGGAAGAAGGTTACTTCGCAGTTTGAATACAGAAGACAAAGACCAGGAAATTCCAGCTTCCAGTGCAGTTCCACGGAGCACTCAGAGGCAATGCAGGCCACAGTTCTCAGCCCAAAGACTTGTACTGACCTAGCTGAGGTCCTCCTACACTTTTGGAAGCCCAGCTGAAGATGTCTGATTCAGGGAAGTTACTCAGGAGACCTCTTCAGAATGTTGAATTTTGTTCCCACTTATGTCCCCTGCCAATAAAACAGGGGGCAAGTATTTCTGCCAAATTTTCAGTAAAAGTAAGGGCAGACCAAATGACCAGATATTAGGTGTGATAGTATACCTTGCAGACATTAAGCAAAACCAAATTTTAATTGAATTATTTTTAACTAATTTTCTGTATGCTGTAGTAAGGATAAGGGAGACAGGGGAAGTTTAAGGGAAGAGGTGCTGTTCTTTTTCCTATAAAAAAACCCAATCAGTCTTTCATGGTAGCTCAGAATTCCCTCAAGTCATAAAGAGAGCAAAATTCAACCTGGCTCCTGCATTTTTTTTTCCAAAAAAAGTTACTGTTGATGCTCACTCCACAGACCTGGACAGAGAAACTCATAAAACATTTATAGTGCCCAGATTATTAATATAGAAACATCATTAAAATATGGAAAGTTGTGGCTATAACTTCTGGTGAAGAGGCAGAGGAATTCTATGAAGGCATAAATTTCTTTTACTAACAAGGAGAGGGAGTGGGGAGAGACTTCTTGAGCCAACTCGGAGCAAGCCCTGGCTCATAAATGGAAGGATGGGAAAAGCAAAACAAAGATCAAGCATATGTTCACCCCAACCACCTCCATAAGCAACATTTCCCTGCCTCTTCATGCCCCCTTCCCCAGAAATGTTCTATCTGTTAAACAAAGAAAGAAAACAAAATCCAGCAGGGAGATCTGTGCTTTCAGAAGGCTTTAGAAAGATCCTTGCAAGGCTTAGCCTTCTCTCATCAGAGAAAATAAGCCTGGTTTTATCAACAGAATGAAAACATTAAGTAGCAGATTCTACCCATATACACATTTTTAGTTCCTCTTCAAGACTGGGGGGTCAGAGGAGTAAGCTTTTCTCTGATCCCTGTTACAACACTGTCAGCTGTAAAAAGTCATCTGCTCCATCAGAGAACCTAAATGCCACTAAACAAGAACCCACAGGGACAAGTGGAGAATTCAGACATGCATACAAAGCCATCAAAAGAACATTAATCTTTTCAAGAGCCAACTGACAGTATATTTTAGAAAGCACACATAACTCAATTAGTGTTTGTGCTCACAAAACCTTTTAATTTATGAAATATAGCTCTTGGGGTTTGCTAAACAATTAAAATCAAATCTAACTTCTCTCCTAAATTTTGCAAAGCATATTTTATAAGTTTAATTCCTGCAACTTCAGCAGGAACAGTTCCTCTACGTGACCCTGATAGTAAGAAAGGAAATTTTATTTCTCAGTGATCTGCTGTCATCAATGGACAAAAATTAAATGCTTTTGCTAATCTTTTCACTCTCTCACTAGCCATAGCCCATGAA
This sequence comes from Heliangelus exortis, assembly GCF_036169615.1. Lineage (NCBI taxonomy): Eukaryota > Metazoa > Chordata > Aves > Apodiformes > Trochilidae > Heliangelus > Heliangelus exortis. Next base: position 120,631,520 of record NC_092423.1, read on the forward strand.
GCTTCGTTGACCTTGCTGGAAACCCTGGCAAGAATTATTGAGAGGCACTTGAATGAGCTATTCTCTTCTCTCAGGAAAGAACCAGTTGCTCTTTTGCCTAAATTTGGTCTTATGCAAGATATTCTGTCTTGCCTATACATGCTACATTGTTAGAGTAATTAATCAATATGTTTTAAACAACACTTTTGGATCTGATTCAAATTGTACAGTCACGGTACCATTCCACTGAATGTAGAACTATAGTTCAAACCAGATAAAACAGAACTATTGATTCCAAATTACCTGAAAAATCTTAAGAGGAGACTAATAAGATTTCTCTCCATTAATGTTGATATTTTTAACATACTTTCCATTGAGTGTCCAGCTGTTTAAATGTCTTTGAATGCCTGGGTACTTTTAAATGGTCAGTAGCATAAATCTTCCCTTCAATTGCTTTCAAATATCACCGTGAGTTGGGGACTTCACTGCATCAATCTCTGGTGTGCCTTTTCCATGCTGGAATTTCATTGCTGTAGTTTTTTAGCTTGGCGACATACAGAGCTCTTTCTTTTTCTCACTTGTTTACCTGTGGCAATTTGGGCCACTACAGATTCCAAAATTAGTTATATTTTAAAAAGGCCTTGATTAGACACGCTGAGCTGCCCCAGCCTAGTGGTTTGCTGCTACTGGAGAATGCAGTTGTGCTCTCTGCATGCCTCAAGTTCCTTCTACGTCCTCCCTGATGTACTCTAGCACACTTCTGGCTCTTTGCAGAGCTGAGTCAGTTCTCTAAATGGCTATAAAATTCACTCAGGAGTACAAAACATCTTGTTCTCAAAGCAGGAGGTACTTTGTTGGTGCATTTTTATCTTGTTCAGTTACATCCTAAAAGGGGATTAAGAACTACAAATTAGGCCCTGGAATGTTCATGTCAGGACTTCTTAAAAAGTAATTCTTCAGTGTTGTAGAGTTTGATGGCTTCCAGAGGATGCTGCAAGAAACATGAGCATTGCCTTTTGCCATCTGGGAAATGGGACATAGGCCAGAGGATAGATTTACTCCTTTAGTTGCTCTTGGCTGAAGATATTATTTGTTCATATTCTATAAAATTGTGATTAATTCACATTATCTGTGAATACAGAATACAATGGATGAATTTTAGAAACTACATGCAAGGTTTATTCAAGAAATGAATCTGTTCCACAGTTCCTTGAAACTTTCATAATTCTTATTTTTTAGAGCACCAAAGTCCCATTAAAAGAGGGGGAAAAAATCAGTAGCGAGCTCTTTTTTTTCAGTGATGAAATAGGTTAATTTCATAGCTGACTTGAAATCTTGTGACAAGTTATAGTATTCTATTATGCCATTATTAGTAGAAGAAATAATCCCTTGCAGCTGTGGTAACTCATGATAAGACACAATATATACCCATCAAGATATCTCTTGACAGCAATGAAATTAACTCGTGTCACCCCTGTGTCTAACAGAATGTGCTTGCAGCTTCTTCTTAGTATGCTATTCCAGATACCAATGAATTGATATATGGGGGAAATGCATCTATTAGGAACAATTGCTTATACCAAAATTTTCACTGCCTGCGTTGTACGTTTGATGATGGATATTTCAAGCAAGGTAAGTAGATACAGTGGGTAAGTGATCAAAAATAAAAGTATTCAAAGTTATTGCTTACTTCTAAGAAGTGTGTTTCCTTGCACTTCAGCAGGATCTGTATAACTGCTCTGCACAGTTACTGTTATTCTCAGTACACCCATGATGAGGTTGCAATCTGTTTCTGTGGCCTATGCCTCAGAACTGGTGTGTAAGATGGAGTCTAAAGCCATTTCAATGCCTGCTGTTGCAAAGAAATATTTTGGAATTACAAGATGGTGAAAAAGCTTGTACAACTTCTTTTTACTTCCTAAACAATTACTTCTAGTACGAAATGATCTATGTGTCTATGAAGCTTTGAGAACATGTTCTTTATAGATAGGTCTAAATTGCTGGGATGAAAATATATTTTACAGTATTTCTCAATAGAGTAAGAAAGCAAATAAGATGAGAGTAAATGCATTCCAGCAACACTTTTAAGACTGTAATTTAATGACTTTTTAAAAATAAGTTATTTCAAATAACAATTGAATAAGGAAGGAGATAAAACCCATCATTGGCTGCCAGACATATTCTCACTTCCTAATATGTCTTTGTAATCTAACTCTTCCCACATCACAAATGTTATTCAAACAATTTGTAGTCCCAGCACGGTATGGGTTATCCACAACTTCACGTACTGCTTCCTTGATGAGTAGACCACTTCTGACTTTCATTTTTTATTTAAAAACAACAACTGAACTTCAAATTAGACTCATGGAATACCCTCAATTTAGATCTTTTAATAAAATGGAAAACTTGAAAGCAGCCTGGTCACAAGGGGAAGTGTTACTTAAAGCTTGAGTTTGGCCATCAGCATTACAGAAATAAAAGGAAGCTTTAAAAATAGAGGCAACTGGCTTTACTACTGTTCTGTGTTGCTTCCCTTGTGGCGAAGCAGCTTTTAACTTTAAAATTTTATTAAATAAAAAAAGCAAATAGAATGCCTTTTTTTTTATATTCCTGTTTTTGGCCAATCCTATTTTGGGAAACAAGAGCAAATAACCATATAAAAATAAACAAAATACTCTCTGTGCAGAAGGTGTGATGCTCAACATTTGCAAATTGGGAAAATATGAATAGATCCTATAAATAAAGCAGAGATTCATTCTGAGGCTCAGATGCTTTTGACAGCACAAACAAACACAAGCTGTTTTTATAAGCAGGAGGGTTTTACATCCTGTATTTTGTACACTGTGGCATTATGAATTTTACATTTACAATATGTATTAATGAAGGTGTGGGAAATACTGGAGCTGTGTCCTAAAGAGCAGTGCAATCATATCTTATCAGGAAAAACAAAACAAAACAAAACAAAAAGAAAAGAAAAAAGAAGAAATAAAAAACAAAACACAACAAAACAAAAACCATGGTTATTGACACTTAAACTTTACCACTTAGATATTCAAAGTGACATGCAACATTGCAGTCTACTGAGAGGCTAATATGCTTTGTTGGATTTCGAAAACGTAAGGATAAACATTTTAAAGTCAGAGGTTATTAGGGGAAAGGTGTGTCAGTGAGAGTGTACTATACTGCAAGAGTTTTGATTGCACAGCTTTGGGATTGCTATGTAGATGTTGCCTTCTGAACCTTCAGGCACCAATATCCCCTGAAGACATTGAACCTCTTAACCGATACATTGATTTAAAGCTGTTTTAGAGAGGCCGGCTGCAATAGGGCTTAAAAAAAGGTTAGATGCCAGGACCTATAAAAACAAACATGAGAGTCTATCTTTGCTGCACTAAAGTGGCTGCCTCCCACTTTTATTTTCAGCTTGTTTGCAAATCTCTGTGCCTCGCCCTCCTTCCAGAAACCACCTGCTACCGTTTCTGCAGATGTTACTTTTGCTCTGGAGAACATAGTGCAGATATGTGTAAATGGGATGTACATGGGTGATATTTTCATCATTTCAGTTAATTTTCATTAGTTGTGTCTATTGTTCTACAGTTATCTCTTATTGTTCTACAGTTATCTCTTATTCTTCAGCTGTCAGCTCACTTAAATATTATCGTGGCTTTATTATTTATTTTCCTCTCCAGCTTGTCTCAAGTATCTTTCAAGGTAGCTTTGAGTCTTATGCTGCGTTTCTCAAGAAACAATGTATATTTTGAAAGTCATGACAGTGACAGAAAAGGCAGAATGTGGAATTTTAAGCATTATCAAAGGAATTGTTAACACATAAGAGAAGGTACTCTATTACTTAGCTCTACTAATACTCTATCAATAACTTTATTAGTTATTGTAGCCTTCCAGTATCTGAAGGGGGCCTACAAGAAAGCTGGTGATGGACGTTTTAGGGTGTCAGGTACTGATAGGACAAGGGGAAATGGATTTAAACTAGAGGAGGGTAGATTCAGATAAGATATTAGGAAGAGATTCTTCAACATGAGGTTGGTGAAATACTGGAACAGGTTTCCCAGAGAGGTTGTGGAAGCCCCATCCCTGGAAGTTTTTAAGGCCAGGCTGGATGGGCCTCTGAGCATCAACAAGCATCTAGTGGGAGGTGTCCCTGCCCATGGCAGGGGGGTTGGAACTAGATGATCTTAAATGTCTCTTCCAACACTGAAAATTCTATAACAAATAAATAAATACAAAACAAAACAAAAAGAAAACCACAGCCCCACCCTCATCCCCCCAACAAAAAAAAAAAAAAAAACAAAAAACAAAAAACCCGCAAACAAACAAACAAAAAACACCACCAAAAAAACCCCCCAAAAAACACAACCCAAAAACCCCGAACAAACAAACAACAAAAAAAACCCCTCACTTTTATGTAGTACTTCTATCTCAGAAGGATGTGAAGAGTACAACAAGGGCCCAAAACATAACAAATCTGTCAAACTAATTTTGCTCAGGAAAGAATTCAGAACTGGTACAGAGAAGTGTTACTAAAATGGTCAGGGGAAGGAGAAGAGGAGGTGCTGAAAGAGTTTGGATTGTTCAGCCTAGGAAAATGAAGGCTGAATGTAGGATACATAAAAACATCAGAAGTTTTAAACACCTGGTAGACAGAGAAGCTGTTATAACTGGGCATCAACATGGTTAACTGGCCCTGAGCAAGTTTTGCCTGGAAGTAGTAAGATGGTTTCTAACATTCACAGATTCTGAAACACTTCTGAGGGGAGGATTAGCAACAAATCAGTGGAGACACTGATCATTAAATGGGATGATACATCATGTCTGTGGTAGCAAGGACTTGATTTGATGAAACAGACTGTCCCTTCCTGTCTAAAATTGTGATGTAAATTATTATAATTTCAAAATCTTAGTAAAATATACACATTGATTGGGGCATCAAGCTCAAGGCACAGAGCAGATGACTCAGATCTGTTAAAATAGCTCAATTAACCCACCCAACAAAAAGGTTGAATTAAGCTCTTTTAATAATGTTAAAACTAAATAACATTCCTGAAGTCTTCAGTTTTCTGAAAAGTTGAAACTGATCTGACTATACTGTAGTCTTTGGCAAAGTATTTTGCTGATTGAAAGTTTTCCTTATTTTTCTATGCCTCAATTTTCTTTGGCGTGTGCTTTCTAAAGGGACAAAAGGATAATTGAGAAGCTACAGAATGCAGCATTGTTTTCGTCATTCTACCAGTGCAATAGTGCAATACAGTTCTTTTGGGAACATAAGGAAGAAAGTCAGTATAAAACCTAAGATCTGAGATTCAAGTTTTTAATATTGATTTTTAAAGGAATTTTGTTTTATGATATGATAACATTCTCATTTGCAGTGCATTTTTTTTGTTCTCTCTCTCATAGTATGCTCTGAAGCTTGAGAAGTTTTGTAGCATTAGAAGCAGTAGAAGCTTCAAAGATGGAGAAGCAGCAGCTAAGCTGCTGGAGAAGTTAGAGCTCTGGTATTTGAAAAGACAATCTATCCTTGCAATATCTCTTTTCAAGTATATTGCTTAATAAGCATGTTCTGTGTCAGCTGCTTACTCCAGTGTTTTATTCTGAAAAAGTAAGGTATGCATGTAAGTAGTTTGGGAAAATATTTTCCAGGGAATGGTACAAGGCTGAGAGCTAACTGAATTAATTATAAGTTGATGATGCAAATTAGGGGAATATATTTTTTCCCTGATTACTGAATATGTTTAGTAAAAATCACATTCATTTGTGAAGAATAAACACACATGCTATAATTAAATTGTATTTACTTTTGACGTATGCCTGTTAGCTGAAAACATCCACAAGTGGTGGCTATAAACTTACTGATGAAAGTGTCTCCTGCCAAAACCCTGGTGTTCTGTTGAAGATTAAAGCAAATAACTTGTGGTTTCTTTATTATAGCTGGCTCTGACAGCATATATAAACTGACGGGAAATTTCCATTGAATCCATGGTGTTTCAGGATTCTGCTAGATGTGCACATACAGGAAGGTTCAGTGAAATTTCAGCTTTAACAGGAAATGGTGGGATATGAATTGCTGAGGAGACAAGGCTTTGGGGATGTCCCAGCTCCCTCCAAATTATACTGAAGAGTGAAATGTACCTGATTACCTGCTTCAGGCTTGGGACAAAGGAGTACTTTTTTCTTCCTTCCCTCCCACATAAACAAAATGTAAACATGTACCTGTTGGAGCGGTTCCTAAACAGGCAGTAAATGATCTAACTCTGGAACTGGAAGCAATAAAGCTGCTTCAGACTGAAGTTACGCCTGAGCTAATTGCCCAGGTGCAGTGCTGTATTTCAGGGGCTACGCTACTCCAAGATATTGTAAACCTGCTCAGGGAAGCCTTGACAAATTGCCTCATTGTAATATTTAGACAGAATATTTAGACAGAAATATCAAAAGTGAAACTCTTTGGATTATTTTAGATAATCACCTGGTGGTATGGGCATTGCAGTAGCATTCTTAGTTGGTCAGCAGCACCATATGATTCCTGTGGGATCACTGCCTCATTCACTGAACACAATTGGTGTTGAGTAAGTCTGAGCTGTCGTGAGTTGCTAAAATGGTGAATATTGTGTGTTATACTCTGTAATGTCTGAATGATGTCTTGTGAAACATGGATGTCTACTGCATCTTGCACTGGAATAGGCATACAGTGTGCAGGAAATGGAATAAGGATCAGCTGCAAAGTAAGGATGAATTTCATGGTGTGATGGACATCTGGCTTTCAACCCTTTCTTTGCCAGGGATTTAGAGGATGACTTGCTGAAAGTTCTGAAGGAAGTCTATATTTCTTGTTAGTAAAGTGGGGGGTTCTTGGTTAAACTTAAACACTTAAATACAGGACTTTTCTTATAAATACTACATGAAGATTTATTAAGCAAATGTGTGCTTAAACCATCTGACTAGAAAAAAGAAATGAAAGGCCAAATAGTAAAGTGACTAGACTTCTCTACTGGGTAAGTAAAAGGCAAGTTTTCTTTGCAGGTCTACCACTACATTCGTAAATGGCTTGGGAAAGGCTCACTTCTTTGTTACCCTCTGAGTCTTCTCATCTTGTTTCTTGTGTCTGTATTAAGACTATGAATGCGTACGAAGAGCTGCATTGTCTATCAGTATCAATGTGAATGGTGCATAGCACACTGAAGGCTCAGTTTCTTCTGGATTATGTAGGCATTAGCAAGAAAAAGCAAACACACTGATAAATGAAATTGCCTAATTAAACTGTGTTAGAGATTATCAAGTGGAGGCATAAAATATATAATAGATTGATATATTAATCCAAGGAATTTTTTTTCTTGTTCTGCATATACTGAAATCATCAAAGCACCAGAAAACAGATTTAAACTTTTGATGCCATAAAATGTCTCATCTGACCTGTAGAAAAAAAAAAACAATTTTTTTCCTCAAGTATTTCAGAACTTGGAATCTCTCTCCTAAAAGTTAAATTCTTACACTCTTCCAGGCATATTTTAGGGGGAGACATGCAAACCCCCATAAAAATTAGTTCAAGAATCACTTGGTAAAATGGTGCTTAGTCATTTTTTTACTTTAGCACTTCCAAAGGCATAGTAGGAAATCTTTTCTCATCCCACATCAGTAAAGGTTCTTTGTGTCTAGCTCCTGGTTGTAAAGCTGCTTTCAAATACCTCAGAACATGCTACAGTAGACCTTAGACACTGAAATTAGGATTATTAAATTTGTGTGTACTATGTTCTGATCACTGTATAAACATAATGTCCATTAGAACAAAATAATCCTTTAGACTTAACTTGCTCAAGGAGATGCAAAAGAATTTATTTGTTCATATATAGCAACAGACAATTACAACTTTGTGTTTAGCACTTACTGCAGAAAATTGCAGAATAAATTATTTAGTGAAACTGAGGGTTTTTTCATCATTTTTGCTATTTTATCCTATGAAGCTGAAAAGTTAAATGTCTTTTCCATAGAACGTCAATGAGAACATGATGTAACTTATGTATGGTTCCATGCATCATTTCAAGTGTATAAACTTTTATATAGTTTGTTATATAGAGAGAAACATACATAAATGCATACATACATATACATGTACACATTGTTATATATGCTGCTATATAAGTGTATATACACTATTTCAAGTGTCAAGGATCTGAAGCACAAGTCTTATGAGGAGCAGCTGAGGGAGCTGGGGTTCTTTAGTGTGGAGAAAAAGCCTGAAGGGAGACCTTATCAATCTCTACAACTATCTGAGAGGAGGCTGTGGCAAGGCTGTGTTGGTGTCCCAAGAAACAAGTGGTAGAATCACAGGAAATTGCCTCAAGTTGCACCAGGGGAGATTTAATTGGATATTAAGAAAAATTTCTTCACTGAAAGGGTTGTCAGGCACTAGAGCAGGCGGCCTAGAGAAGTGATGGGGTCACTATCCATGCAGGTGTTTAAAAGATGCACTTAGGGCATGGTTTACTGATGGACCTGGCAGTGTTAGTTTAATGGTTGGACTTGATGATCTTAAAGGTCTTTTCCATTCTATATGATTCTGTGGTCTGTTTTGCTGATATAGAAAGACAGCTCTTGGAAGCTAGACTGACTTTGTCCTGCCTACATTACATTGCAACACATGGTCTGTGTATACCTCAAGTCTCATGATGAAGATGAGGAGCATGGTCTTCAGCTCACAAGTGAAAAAATGAGTTCCAAGCATTTGTTGTGGTATTTAATTAAAACAATACTTACTCTCTTCTTCTAATTCTATTCCCTGAGGAACAGGGTTTGGTTTTATGTGAGTCTTACGTCCAGTGATATTTTAATGAATTTTGAATTTTTGAGAAAGCTATTTTACTTGCATGCAATTCATAGTTTCACTCAGGAACTACATCCAGCAATGAGATTTTAGATTCAGAAGCTACAGGACACTTCTGAACTACAGTGCCTTGTGGAGGTTAGACCTGGTGGAAGCTGCAGAAATGACTGATACTGCTGCATTGCACTGCCAGGAAAAGAGCTCACTTTAACAATCTTTATCAAGTTGCTTTTCTCTTTAGCTATGGAGTGGAGAAATTATGAAACACTCCATTTTTAAAATGGTGGAAGGACATTGTTTAGAAGCATAGGATGTGTTTTAAATCAGAAGATGAAAAACATGGCTGAGAGTAACAGACCATAGTACACCTGGTATATGTGGAAGAGAGGTGCTGGTGGTAGAATGTGCATTATTTGAAAATGGGCCTCTATTTTTCACAGAATCAAAATGGTTTTGGTTAGAATAGAACTTTAAAACTCATCTAGTCCAGCTCCCCCCTGGCAATGATCACTGACAGCTTCAAAGGGGTCAGCTTGTTCAGAGCCCTGTCCAACCTGATCTTGAATGTTTCCAGTGATGGGACATCTGCCACCTCTCTAGGCAACCTGTTCCAGTTTTCAACACCCTCATTGTAAAAAACTTCATCCTTATATTTATTCTTATTACACCTCCTTATAGTTTTTTTAAAAATATGCTTTGTCCTATTGCAACAGGCCTTACTAAAGAGACTGTCCTTGTCTTTCTTATGACACCTTTAACTCCTGAAAGACCCCAACACTCTCAGCCTTTCTTCCCAGATGAGGTGTTCCATTCCTCTGATCATTTTTGTGGCCCTATGCCTTGCAAATGGGAAAAATAGTTTCTCTGCTTGTATATTTTGTTTGTATGTTTTAAGCTGTCAGCCCCATTCTGTGTATTTCCAGTTCAAAATCAGGTGACCATACAATTAGTTCAAAACTTCTCATAATATTTTGTTTCAGTGTATCTGTCCAGGCTCAGATGATAGTAAAATTTTCTATGTCACATAAAAGTGGATTTGAATTGTTAATAAATGTAGTTATTTTCCTTTAGATCTTTGCACATGGTAAATATTATATAAAATGGTGGCTGGTCAGACTACTGCTTTTAAATGACTGCATAAGAGGATGGATGGATTTAATTCATTTTGGATATCTGGACCTAGTAGATTCTCCTACCCGGGGCTAGCTGCTTACTACTCCAGTCTGTACTCTCTAACTCTGGCCCCCATCTGCAATTTCAAAGGATATTCAGTAGAAAGGAAGCAAAAAGCTGTCCATGTTATTGCTGCACAGTGCTTCAGAGTTGGGCAATCAGCTTATAGCAATTCCAAGGCCCCATTTTAAGAATTCCCACCAAATACTAAACTTTCTCAGTAAAGTTATTTTCTGCCTTACCCTCTTTTTCTCTGATGGCCACACTTCCACAGTGCATATCACAGTGCTCACATCCAGAGCTGGTATGGAATTCTTCCTCCTAAACTGACCTTGATGTTACCCCAAGCACTCACTCTGTGCCTGTGCTGAGCTGGTTAACACCAGATAGATAATGAGGTCTTTGAATTTTGTTTCCAGGGATTGTTTCTTACTGCATTATTTTGATTATAAAATACTGCTTTGTCTGTACATATGTATCAGGGTGTCACAGCTTACATATAGCAATATGTATTAGCATTTCTTCAATGAAGCAAAAACTTGCACATTTTTTCTTCTTTAGCTCCTGCTTCGTTACTTGTGATTCATCATTTCCAGTGTTTTGTTCTGATAAATCTTCAACATGGTTTCATTTTTCTGCTATTATACAGTGTCAACTAGCTCACAAAACCAGAAGAATAGTTATTAAAATGTTCACGCTTCACAAATAATATTTTGACTGTTGAATAGATATAAAAGTCCAGTAGGAAAAATATTCTGACATGATTTGTAACATGCTATCTTTCAAAGGCAAAAAATATCAAAATATAATTGAAACAGCCTGTTCATGATGCAATCCCCCTTCCCATTTTCAAATGAAGGAAGAAAGCACACAGTATGCATTTTTCTGTGAATCTCAGGGCTTAGATCTACACAATGTATCTATTGAAGCAGACAGTTAGGTAACTTTCCAAAAAAGAAAAATAAATAAATATTGTGATTGCTTTGATGGTGTGAAACTTAGAATTCATTACTCAAATTATTTCTCTATATGTTTAATTTTAATACATAATTATTATATTAATTTTTATCTGAGTATTTGCAAGATTTGGGACATCATGTTTAATGGAAAGGGAGCTTGAACTGTGAAAGCACAAGACTACTTGTTAAAATGAAACCATTAGCTTAATGCAGGATGCAGAAAACGTACTGAAGGGATGAGAAATCCCTCTTGCTAAATGTTTACGACTTGCACCATGTTTGAAAAGCAGACTGTTTAGCTCTCCCTCTGTAACGTGTTGACCAGATTTTTCAGATTCCTTTGGGCAGAGAAGCTACTTTATATAATGTAAGATTAAAAAAATATTATCTAAATGAAATATTGATAGGCTTGTGCTTGAAATACAAAAAACTGTGTCTTTTCAATATATTTTCTGTTATACAAAAATTAAGACACGATAGACCTGTATGCCTAGAATATATAGTTATGCATGGACACATATGTCTGAAAATAAAATATACACATGAATATGTTATATAGGTGTCTTTCTTCTCCCTGCAAGGTTAAGCTGATTAAATCAAACTCTGTTCTTTCTGTTTCATCCATCACTACCAACAGATAGGAGAAACAGCATCCACCTTCTGAAATATTTTTTTTTGTTTTTATGATGTGTGAGACAGAAAGAAAGAAGGTTTAATTTAATCTGTTGGATTGACTTTGCAGACATGAAACATGAGTAACTGAAGCAGTATCTTAAGTTAAGTAACCTGAACAAACATGACATGGAAATCAAAAAGGAGTTTATAAATACAATGCTTAAGCCCTACTTCGATCTTCCCCTTTTATAAGGATACTTGAATAGACACCACCTCTTAGAAGAAAATTTACCATAAACAGGCTGGTGTTTTTTCTGCTTTTGTGGGGGGTTTTTTTGCTGTTGTTGTTGGCTTTGGTTTTTGGGGTTTTTTTTGGTTTTGGGTTTTTTGTTTGGTTTGGGTTTGTTTTTGTTGTTGTTGTTTTCCTTTTATTTCTCTTTTCCTTAGTTCTTAATAAATTTGTGGAAGCTCCCTTTGATGTACATGCTCAGATTATTTAGTGATTTTTTCATTTGGTTACAAATAAAAATAGAAGACCCAGAACAGCAATGATGTGTTTTGGCCTATACTGAATGTACTTCAAGGTAGTTATTGCTTTGCATTTCTTTTTTACAGTGATACATATTTATTTAATGAAACTGTCTTTGCAACAACAGAGGTTCCAAGGAACAATTTTCTAGTTTAAAAGCTTTTTAAATTGGAAGTGAAATCAGAAAGGCTTTGGTTTTTAAATGGCTTTTCCATGTTGAATGGTTTGCTTTGAATGCCAATAATATTTAGAGTAAAAGGAAATTTAGAGTATAGCTATAGAAGCAGCATGTGTTTCTCTGAGACATCTACCTCACCTCTTTTCCACCCAAATAAACTCAGCCTAAATTTGACTTTTAATTAAGAAATACCTAATCTTAACCCTTTCAAAATTTAGCACTCGCTTATAGTACTTGAAGACTGCCATATCTTCTGAAACAAAAGGTAAAATACTTTTGAGATTCTAAATATAATGATGGAAATCAATGCTTATTTTACTTAGCAAGGTAGATGTTTAAAGCATTAAGATTTCACTTTTGTTTTTTATTCAGTTTTGTGCTAGAGTGCGACTTCCAATGTACAAATTTTCAGCTATTTATTTATGAAGTAATCCCTAATACTTGTCATACTTATCTGCATCTCTTCTGGAAAGAACTCTGGTAATTGAGATAGTTACAAACCCTGAAATACATTTTATAGATACTGGAAATGTAACTTTGAACGTGTCATGGTTTGCAGCTCTGTGTAAGGGAAGAGTTAGAGTGGATTTCAGCCACCTCTGTAGTATTCCCAGTTTCAAAAATGAGTGCAGAGTGGAGTGTGAAGTTGAGCCATTGCAGAATTTTAACAGCTTCCTCCCCTACAACCCATGGTGTTTTTATTGTCTGTGAATGATACTTTAGTTTTCTATTTCTGAATAATTATGTACCCTAGATTTCTGCAAGACAATGCTGAGACTTTGAGAAATGCTTGTTCAAGCTTATTTGAGTTTCTGTACAGAAACATTAGTACAGCAAAAAATGTCTTTCACCAGATCCAAGTAGTGTAAAAGTTCTGTAGTCAATATGAGATCCATCCTTATATATTAATTAATTGTTGAAACTACCCTAGGGGTGCAAAAGTAGAGATTGCTGATATTCAAAATCACTGATACAAAATGTCAGGCTTAAGATCTTGTTATTTAATGTACTCTTCAAATTATCAACTATTTTTTTTTTTTTTTTGCTTCCTTGACAATATATACTAACACAATACTAAAAAAATTTGGTAACAAACAGTGTCAGGTTTTTGCATTTTAAAAGAAGCTGATTCTGCTTATGAAATACAAAAATTTATGAAGTCCTCTTAAGCAGCAATGAAGTACATTTTTAAACAGACATAGCACAGAGAGATGCAATGGTGCTATGCTAAAGCTCCTATGTTAACCTTATTAACTAAAGTTAACTACAGGCTAATTTAGCAATGACTGCAATATATAAGAACAGATGGCTGGTGGATGACTTCCTTCTGTGTACTGAAAAATTCCAATTAAGGCAAAATTAAATGAATTAATAATATCATAAAACTACTATTCCACTTTTTACTATAGATTATGCCCTCCTTAGCAGGGAAAATTGCATTAATTGCTTCAAGAAAAGAACCATTCAGTGGCTGCAGAGGACTTGGTGGTGAACTGTTCCACTTCCTGCCATTGCACAGTAATGCCTAATGTGACCACATGGCATTCACAAATCATAAGTAAGAAAAGCATGCAACAAGGTTTTTTTCTCTAATACCAAAGCACTCTGTCATTTAAATAACCAGAGAATCTCAAAGAGCTATGGCACATTTTAAAAAGTTTTTATCCATGTTTTCTAGCAGCTCCTAAAAAGAGATATGCATAAGAATACCTGGCATTACTCTCATTAAAGGACATAATTATGCTTGGTGCATTGCTTAGGCTGCAAAAATGTTCTTACACCATGTCCCATAAGCAGCATTAAATATGATTGCACTAATAAGCTTTCTCTACATGTAATAGGTCATAATTTGGTTGTAGAGAGTGTTAAAAGTGAGTGAGGAACTATGTTATACTACTTTCAAATAATTTATTGCTGTCAATAGTATTTTGTTGTATATTTGAACAGGATATTTTGACCCTTGTTTGTATGAAGTGTAAATTCTTTCTAGTGAGATATAGAATCAATGCTTGCTTCTTTTCTAGGCTTCTGTGACCCATTCTTGTGCAGGTCTCTGGTGCCTAGTTGCTCTCAGGGTACAATAAGGGTGCAGTCTATCTGCATGTTGCGAACAATGTAACTATTGTGTCACCAAATGGTGGATTTACACTTTTTATTTATTTTTCTAAATGTTTCATGTCCAATCTCATCTCATGTCTGGTTTGTTCAGGTAAATTCTAGAGCAAAACTTGGAGCTGTTTTAACATTTACAGGCTTTTTGTTGGATCTGGCACGGATAGATTGGGTATCTGGCACTCAGCCTAAATTTGACATACTTCCCACCTGCCCAGCTGTAGTGCATTGGATATAAACAGTTATGAGAGTCCTTCCCACAGCCTTGGTATCTCAAATAGAGAGGGCTGATGGAGTGTGGGGCAGCCTGGTCTCAGAATGCCCTCATCATGAAACATTGTGGAGGTACCTCATGTGGACTCATGGAGTCATCCAGCAGCTGGTGGGACATCATGACTGCCAGCAGCCAGAGCCAATCTCTCCAGCTTCCCTGTACTGTCAGAGGAGAGAAATGAAGATTTTTAGGGAATGATTAGGTGAATCACACTGCAGAAGTGTGTGTCCTCTCTAGAAACTACACAAGCAAGCCAGCTAAATGGGCTGTACATATCTCCAGGTTAGCTGTAGGTGGTCTAGTGAATCCCAATCAGGCATGCTAAAGTTTGAATATATAAATGCTCCATGGAATACCTTCCTCTCTTAGTGTTTCATAGCAGCACAAATTGTCCAGGAGTTTATACCAACCATGTGGAAAGCAGAAAAAAAAGCACATTAACCTGTGTAATTGGACCCTGACTTGTGTTAGTTATGATATGTCTACAAGGTAAGTTTGGAAAAATGGCAGCAGTATCCCCATAAATACGTGTAAGTAATATCAGAGAAACCAAAATGAACCAAGGTAAATTTCTTCAACTGGACTTTATGAGAAAACATGATATCAGTTCCAGAAGAAGACTAATAGTTATATAGCACCTGACATTTTGTACTACAAGGATTTTTGTTAAGCCACAAATGTAGCATAGAATCCTTAAAGACATAGGTATTTGACTCTAATACTCACTGGACTGTACAGCTAATTAAATTGTGACAATTGTCCATACTAGATGCTTATAGCATCACTAATCCTCTATACTCATCACTGTAGCAGGAGCTCTGTAGTCCCCAAAGGAGATGAGTGATATGTCTCCTTAGTATAGAAATGTACTGCTCAGTTGTTACAGCAGCAGGAGATCGTAAGATCAAGAGGCTTAATAGCTTTGGTACAAGAGGCAGTGCTAAATTAACTGCAGTAAAATGCAAGAACTTACTGTATGTTCATAGCAGTGCAAGTCCCCTAGCTATACATAAAGGGGTGACAAACTGCATGTCTGCAGAGTTTGTAAGTTAAGCAAGGTTAAGAAGAGTCTTACTACACGTAAGATCAGACAGCATCTTTCTTTTTAATTTTTTTTTGTGTTTCTAAAATTTTTCCTACTAAAATATTGTCTCATGTTGTTGCAAGCCCATCAAAACTGGGGCTGTTTTGTAGCATGAGATGAATAACTAAAACTGAATTCATAAACATTGAATATTTTGCTTTTACTTATTTTCTAACTTGTTCCAAACAAGTTGTGACATATATTATCATTAGTGGTGCACCTTCATACCTTTATTTTTTCTTTTTGATCCTTATATGTGTGGTAAATGTGAGGATTAAAACAAAGAACTGAAGGTTTTATTTTCATAAATTAAATTATTAGAGTATTTTGCTCTTTTTTTTCTTTATTTTTTTCTTTTTGTTATGATGTAAAGAACCACACTTCAGTTCTTCGTGGTGAAAATATTGACACAAAACAGTAATGCAAATACTTTCATGATGTATTTTTCAAATTTGAAGCTTAACATTGAATATAAGAAAGGTTACATTTAGGTATTGCACAAGACCATAATAGTCTGCATACCCTTTAACTTACCCAGGTATGTGATCATAAACACTCTGTCACAAACTGGAATGGTTCTTTGATATATTAGCATCCTTCTTTACAGCACAGACCAGTTTGACTGAGAAAGGTCTGCAAGGAGAGGAGATTGGGAACTATGGCCTCTAGTTTGTATCCACTTTTAGCCTTTTGGCTGACCATGGTTGCCCCACCTGTACAAAATGCCCCTGGCTCTTTGCTGCTGAAGCTTTCTGAGCAGCAGAAGCAGCTCTTCCTGCCACACAGCCTGTCTCCCACCTCTTCTTTACTGCCTTCAGATGGTGTTTTTCCATCTTGGAGTATCACTGTTTCTGCTGCAGAGTGAGCTCACTTAACAGTACTTGTGCAACTAATTTACCTGTGTCTATGTCAGGTTGGAGCTGATTGCCTGGGGGTAACTTTGCCTCAACATTTTCTTTCAGGTTTGGTTCTGTGAACAACATTTTGAGCTCTTTTAAAGTCTTTCCTGCATGTACCAATTTTCTTTCTGAGAGTAATTGTTCACATACCAGTTAACTGAGTTCAGAATATGTTTTTGGCTGTCTCATTTTACTTTGCATATAACATTCTTTCAAATGAAATTCCTTTTCACGGGCTTCTGGGGAAATTCTGCCTTTCTCCAGTGCAGGGTTGCTCACACAGTTTTATATTTTATTTTCTTTTTCCTTGTAGACTGACACTTTGTGGCTGGCAGAAAGCTTTGGCTTTCATTTTTCTGCCATACGTGGTTTTCCCAAAATAAAAAAAAAAAAATCCAAGCAAACAAAACAATCAACAGACAAACAAACAAAACCCAGGAAATGAGAAAAGAAATTATTCTATGCATCATGTGAAAGTGGAAGGGCTTAGAAGTTGGCCTACCTCTCAGCTGATAACAACCATTTGAATGAGAGGGAACAAATGTTTGTCACTGCCTGTTGAATAAAAGAAAAAAAACCTTGCTGGTATTTACCCATGCAAGCAAATTATATAAAATTATGTGAAGAAAAGCAGGTTTCCATAACCTTTCCACTCCTGTTTTCTAAGACCTCTTGGCCCCTTACAGCTAATGGAAAAGCACAGCAGAGGGCCTGCTTCCAGCTTCAATCCTGAGAACTCTGTATATCCCCACTGCAGGGAAGATCATGCACTCTGAAAAGTGTTAATTATGTTCACACCATGGTATTCCTAGAAATCTCCTGACACTTTGCACCTTTGGAAGCGGAGACGAGGTAGCAGATTTTGGCATTAGGCTGTTCAAGGCTCATTCTTAGGGTAGGATGACTTGAACATATGTATTGACTTTTGAGTTTGCATCATCTTTCTCTAATAATCATTACCTCAAGAAGACCCTGAGAGCCATGGCTTCTTCCCAAGATCTTTTCCTCTGGAATATCATTCAGACACATTGGCAGGAGATTCCAGATCTTGAAAAATTAATTTATATCTTGACACTCAGATCCATTATAACTTGACAGTTCTAGTTATGGAGAGGATAATAAAAAATAAGCAGAAAGTCCTCTGCTATTAGAAACTACAGGCACAATGGTTCTTTCAGCAAGAAATTATATCCCTTTCCAATTCCACATATCTTGTTCATTTGTCAAGATATACTTGACCAGTTCTTCTCATCTTCTATTTTTTCTTGAGAGTTTTGCAATTATTTTGAGATATTAATAGTTGAAGGAATGTTTCAGAATATAAGAATTGTGTTCTAAACCCCATTTAATGCTGTAGATATGGCTACTAGTACTTTATTCACACTTGTGGTGTTACAGAGGTAATCAAGGTTGCAATGCTTTAGTTTCCCTAAGAAAGTCCATCACAAAATAGATTTTTTTTTTCCCCTGAGACAGGACATTGTCTGTTGTGGATTGAAGTGCTGAAGTCATTAAACTGCAACATTGCTATCAATGTAAATCTTCCATTGGACCAACAAAAGAAGACAAAAGTATGATCAGTGCCCTGTGAGGCCTAATTTCCTTCAGGTTTCTTTCCTTTTCATACTAATTAGAGGCAAAAAAACCTTGTGTACTGAAAAAAACTTCTGGTTCAGGGTCACTGACTCCCTGTTTATCAGCACAGAGATAGATCTTTGTGGACGGTCCTTTGAAAAGGCACAAAGCAATTTTCCCTTTCATTCTGCATCAGCATCTTTTCCTGCTCTATATCATTTAATAAACAAGTTGACATGCTTCTGCATGTAATAGCACTTTGACAAGTAGTGAATAGATGTTATTAACACTGAGATACACTAACCAAAATTTTATCTGAAACATCCAAGTCTTATTGGTGATTCTTCAGCTGTGCTTCCCATAAGGCCATGCTGTAACAGGGATTTGGATATGCTCTCCTGTTAATCTCAGAGGGGAACATTTTGCCATGGCTGTTCCACAATATTAAAAAAGAAAAAATTCAAAACCTCGCAAAGGCTGAAGAATGATATTGATGTTAGCTCTGAAGGCTTAATCAGTAATCTGGATAATGAATGATGATACCTGCAGTGGTGATTCTGTCATTGTAGAAGGAGACCAATTCATATCTTTCATTCTGCAAGGAGTTTTGCATAGGTCTTCCCTGTTAAAGAAACAAATTCACCATAAGTCAACACTACACCTTGTCCAAGATCATATAATTCAGTATAGCACTAGAAATCTTGACTTCAGCTTCTGCTTTCTTTATCCCTATTAATGAACATTCTTCTCTAGAAAGAAAGTTAATTAATGACTTCTCTGCTTTTAAGTATCATTTCTTCCTAACAGTTTTGTGTCATCTACAAACCTGATGGGGGTGCACTCTGTTCTTACTGTCATGACATTGAAAAAGCAGAAAGAGGTACAAGGATAGAACTCTGTTTTTCTAGAGCTTAGAGTATGACCCATGAATGACATGCGGAGCCCATCATCCCACTATATTTTTTTACTCATTCAGAATGTAACACTTTCTACAACCGAAGTTCTATTTAAATTTACTTGATAGTCTGTCTCAGAGTAAGCATGGCTGATTTTCTTTCATTCAGCTGCTGAAATGATTTTGGTCATTAGAAACAGAAAGAGTAACTGCAAATGGACTAAAGACCCAGTGAGCAAGCTTTTTGAAACAGAAACCCATTGATTTCTCTGTCATTCAAATTCATTAAAACAGTATATTGACAGCTAGAAGAATATAAGGAAGCATTTAGTTCATGTAGCTGATTCTGTTTACTCTTCAAGTTTGACAAGGATAGAGTTCACCTTAAGTAGCATTGGAGTTTAGCTTGAATTGTCCCAAATGGGACAAGATAGAAGACAAGATGTATATGTATAAAACAGAATATAGTGTAAATTACAAAGAAACTTAAAATTGTATTGGGATATTTGAGTAGCAGAACAAAACTCTAGGATAACAAGCTAGAAAGTATCTTAACAATAAAATACAGAAATAATCAAATATCTGGATAACTGCTACACAAGGAACATATTATTAAAGTATTCTCATATATACATTCACACTAGACTAACAAAAAAGCTCTCTACATGGATGTGTATGGAAGTTTCCTTATAGACCTCATCATAGATTTATCTGCCTTTCTTCTGACTACGTTCTGTATTGGTAGTGTGAATATAGCTGTAAACAATGCATTTCAAAGACTCGGTGTAGCTAAATAACCTTCATTTTCCTCTTGAGATACATCCTTCATTTAATTTTTTTTTAATTAAAGTGGTTTTATTGACAAAAAAAAACTTTCTTGTCAATGTCTTTGTTTATACACCTTTTCAATACTATTAATACAGAAATATATTACTGCCTTTATTTCTATAACTATCTCTCAGTCTTTAATCATCCAAATACCTCACAAACTAATTGTCTAAATATGGTTATAAAATTCTTGGAATAAAGTCTTTTCCCTGATCTGATGACTTCTTTTAATTACCTCCCAATTATCACATACTTATCAAGACCATATAGTTCTTCAGCAGTAGTCCTTTTTATATTATGTTTATAGCCCACCTTTGATTTCCAAGGACTTTGCAAGCCACAAAGCATGTGCAATAGTCATTTTCTTTATATGGTGCTCGGGGGCATTGCACAGCAAAGTACAAATAGCTTATTCTTCACTCCCACTGAAGTGTAGTCACCTGTGAAGTGACAGGTGGCAGCTTTTTAATAGCAAAAGAAAAACACTATATCTAATTAAAGCTGCAAGCTACATGCAGGTAGAAATAATGTAGTTTTTTCAGCTCAAATCTTACGTATGACCTTTTATTAATTTTTCTGCTCTCCCTCCCCCTCTTCACTTTACATGCCAGGAGAGGAAAATGCCTTAATGTACAACCTGCTCTTTACTTAGACCTTTTAGTTATCTTCTGCTGTTTTGCAGGACTTTCAGAACTGTTTGAGCTTGATCCCTCTATGTTAGTTGTTAAAGAATCCAACAGCTACCTCTTCATCTGAAGGATTTCTGTAGGGAAAAGGGGTTCTTTTAAACTAATTCCTCAGGCTGCTCACAACCTGGACTTTCCCCTTTAGATGTCCTTCGTGGCTCCCTAACACTTTTGGGACTCTTTGAGCTACCTGAGCTGTCTTCTATTCCTGATGGTGGCATTTTCTCTTCAAAGAACAATTTTTGCTGCCCCTCTGTTCTGTGCAGGGAGAAAATGCCTTTGAAATCAATGAGGTTCTGCAGCCATATAATAACCATTTAAAAATATATGTCTACTTCTCATTTGTTTAAAATTTGCTAAATCCTATAGCAGTTAAACAGTTATAAAGTGATTTTCTTTAATGTTGCTTCCTTCTGATAGACTGTGCAATGAAGCTGCATCAATTTCAAAGGTTTCCCACTCCCTGCCTAGAATAGAGCTGTTATAGCAATAGCCATTTGAAAAGGAAATGGTAAATGGCACCAGCAGGACAGGCTGACAGCTTAAGTCAGGCTCATGTAGCCCCAGAAGTGCTTGGAAGCAGAAGACATGTCAAAGAGGGCAGAGGGACTAGAGTCTAAACTTAGAAAACATGTGTTGAAAGAATTAATTGAAAAAGTCACCCCACCCAAACAAAGCAATCGCAGTTGAAAGCAGAAGATAAAAGCTGCAAAAGACTGTAGCTGCAGAGGGCTCCTACACTTATGCAAATACTGTAAGACCCGGAATTTAAAACAAAATTAAAATAAAAATATCTGTTCAGATTGGAATCCTCTCCTTTCAAAGAGACAACTAGGTACACCTTTGGTTTGTTTTTTATAAGCATTTCCTATGTTTAATATAACTACTCTACTATTAGTTCTGCCTCTACTATCAGTGCTGCCATTCAGAGGGACCTAGACAATCTACAGAGATCAGCAGGAAAAAATGTAATGAATTACAATTGGGGCAACTGTAGAGTCTCACATCTGGGTAGGAACAACTCCAGGAACCAGTACAGGTTGAGAACTGAGTTCTTGGAGAGCAGTGAAGATGAAAGGGACCTGGGGGTGCTGGTGGATGGAAGGATGACCATGAGCCAACAATGTGCCCTTGTGGCCAAGAAGGCCAATGGCATGCTGGGGTGCATTAGGAGGGATGTGGCTAGTAGGTCAAGGGAAGTTCTGCTCCCCCTTTACTCTGCCCTGGTGAAGCTGCATCTTCTGGGCCCCTCAGTTCGTGAAGGACCGGGAACTGATTGAAAGAGTCCAGAGCAGAGCCTCCAAGATGATCAAGGGAGTAGACCATCTCCCTTATGAGGAAAGGCTGAGGGAGCTGGGTCTCATCAGCTTGGAGAAGATGAGAATGAGGGTTGACCTCATTAATGTTTATAAATACATAAAGGGAGAGAGCCAGGAGGATGGTGCCAGGCTCTTCTCAATTATTACCAATGATAGGACAAGGGGCAATGGATATTAACTTGAGCATAGGAGATTCCATATAAACATGAAGATAAATTTTTTAATTGTGAGGGTGACAGAGCACTGGAACAGGCTACCTTGTGGGTTGTGGAGTCTCCTTCTATGGAGACATTCAAAACCTGCATTCCTATGTGACCTCCTGTAGGTGACCCTGCTCTGGCAGGGAGATTGGACTTGATGCTCTTTCAAGGTCCCTTGCAACCAGTGATTCAGTTTAGGGATGACAATGTTTATGGTTAAAGTTACAGTTATGGCTTTCTCTGACCAAGAGGCTTTCAGGATTTTTAAGGCCTTATTGCTGTGCCTCTATTTTCTATTGAACACTGGTTCTGACAATGCCACCTATACTTACATAGATCAAGATGCAATCACCCCGCAAATGGCCAAATTCTCTTCCCCTCTGAGAGTGCGTTGGACTTACCAGTATTGATGCTGAAAGTAAATATTGACACATCACAGCCAACCACATACCTGGAAGAAATCTACTTGGAGCAGAATCCAGGGAGCATCCCAGCATTACTCAGTATGAACACTCATTTACCACAGCTTGCGTCCATGGTCTAACCCTGCTCAGATTACTGGCATTGGCATGTTTGAATGTCTTCTGAATGATCTTCATCCCCTTATCCACCTCCACTGACTTGCAAGGACAGTGGTCAGTAAACTCTGCAGGTGTGAAGTCCTGACTGTCTCTGTGTACAGGAATGCTGAAGCATGTGAAACAAATAGGAAAAATGTAAGAATAAGAAAAGCTTTTTATGCTTTTGGTGGTATGCAGTTGCCTAAAGACCATTCTTTCAGACATACTGGATATAGTCGTTGATTTAAAGATAGATCTATATGTAAGTGTTTTGTTGAATGGACACATTTTGCTAAATTCTGTGTAGCTTGGTGATTGAGTCTATGAAAGGTTTAATAGATCAGGATATTTGATTACTTTGTTGTATACTTTCCAAAACCTACCATGGGAGGACTAGTTTGCATTTAGAATATTTTCCAAGAAAGATGAGCATGGAGAGTAGTACCCTCTTCACGGAGTATAAAAAATATGGTAAAGATTCTATCACTTCAATATTGCTCAGGAAAATTGTGAAGAGTTGTACAATTGACAAATAATTTTAACCTCAATAGAATTTTTTCTTTTCACTTTTTAAAATTTGAAATGTGGAGAAACACGCTACTTACTCCAGCAAATAGTGCATGCTTATAGAAGATCTTGGCATTGCTGCTTGATTTAATTTTTTCTTTTGTGCTTGATGGTAGGGAAAAATAACATTTAGAATGCTGTTTTGTGTTTGGTTTATTTTTATTTGCTCACCTATTTCAAGAAATGGCTGACTTTAAAACCACAGTAAACAGGCAAGCACTTAAGGATGCATGTGGGAATTAGGCACAGATTTCTCTCTATTGTTCATAGAAACTGTGCATCTAACACTTGCTCACTGTAGTGGAAATATACTTGAGCCTTAATCTAAAGTGCATTGTGAAAATTACTTTATTTTTCCATCGGAGACTACTGTGAATGATGCTGCTGTAGAGGACAGAGCAAGTCTAAAAACAAGTGAAGTAAACTAAAAGACCACCACTGAATCAGGGGCCACTGGACCAGGGACCACA
This sequence comes from Heliangelus exortis, assembly GCF_036169615.1. Taxonomy (NCBI): domain Eukaryota; kingdom Metazoa; phylum Chordata; class Aves; order Apodiformes; family Trochilidae; genus Heliangelus; species Heliangelus exortis. The sequence continues at coordinate 120,655,252 of NC_092423.1, forward strand.
GGCAGAAACAGATGATGCTTAACCTATCATCATATTAAAAATTTACCACTGATTTCTCATAAAGAACTGAAATGTATTAGTTTTTCCTCTGATATTTCATCTATCTTTTTTTTTTTTTTCCCCTCCTCACTTTAGAATCTGTTTTATGTAGTCTTTCACCAACTGAGCAGATAAGTTACTTAAAATCAGTGGAACTACTCTATGTAAATGTATATGACTCTATTTAGATCTCTTATAAATGTGTAAATCTATGTTCAGAAGCCAAACCCTCGGTGTTTTGAACTGTTCCTTTATTCTCTCTTATTTTGTAGCTGAACTAGAAATGTTACTGAAGTGATTGAAACACTAATGTGAGAGATACACTATGGAGGTGTTTTCTAGCTGATTACTAATTTTTCAACATTAGGCACAAGTTTGTTCTAAGTTTGTCCTTCTAAGAGACAATTTTCAAGTGTGAAAAGCTGCCACAAGAGACTCGGTTATGACCAAATTTTGGGATACTGAAGTTCAAGACATAGCTCAACAACTTTGAGAGTCCTATTACTCAGTTAGTAAGGATAGCTTACTGAATTACTAATAGTAAAATCAGGAAATGCCTTTAAGCTTCCAAGTGTCAACATATTGGCCTCTCATTTCATAATCTCTCTGATGTCTCTTCCTGAGAGTGAAGAGGAGCAGAGTGTGACATACTTTAGCATCACTACCTTAGTAGGTCACGTTCCACCTCTGTGGTCTGCTGGTCACCAGTAAGCAGCCAGCAATTCCAGATACCAAGTCACTACATGTTCTCAGTTTCTATCTTAAGCCTTCATTTTCTCCGTCAATTGTACTCTACAATTCACATAGAAATTTCATGTCCACATTAAATTGCAGAATACTTAATAAATAGTACTTTGTGGGTACTATTTATTAGAATTAGAAGAGTATAAGCAAGAAACTGCATGGGTTGTGATAAAGACGGTTCAGTAAGTGAAGCAAAAGCCAAATCAAAATCCCAAATTCATTCTCTACTTCCCATTGTCAGGCAGATGTTTAGCTGTTTCCTGAAAATGGAGGAGATTCATGGTGTGCAATGGTTATTTGTTAAAATAGATGCCATAACTCTGAATATCTCCCCTTCCTCTTTCTTTTTCCCATCCCAGCTTCTTGTGCACCCCGTACCTATTCACTGGCAGGGCAGAATGAAAACAGAGAAGACCTCAATGCTGCATAAACTCTGCTCAGAAATAACTAAAACATTCCTGTGTTGTAAATACTGTTTTGCTCACCAACCTAAAACAGCACCATATGGACTGCCATAAAGAAAATTAACTCCACCCCAGCCAAAAGCAGCACGCTGTTTCACCTTTGAATCTTTATTTGGATTTCACATAAATCAGCTCAGGAATTGCAAGGATATAAACCCTTTTTTGGGATTGTTTCTAGAAGAATTATCTCAGAGTGAATTAGGGAATTCTGAACAATGCCATAGTTCCAGGTAATGCACCATAGTTAGTACAAGGAATGTAAACATGCAATGGTGGAAGACACTGCAATGAAATAAAGTATAATGCATTTTAAAATAAAACCTGGAGGCTGAGACAGGATGCTGAGAGAAGAGCAGACAATCTGGAATAAAATGAATCAATAACTGATCAGTGAAGTATAAAAATCTTCAGGGATAAAATGAAAAGAAAAAGAATATGTTGGCATAATAAAAAGGGAGAAATTAGAAGAATAATGAAACTTAGGAGAAAAAAATGCCTTTCAGACCTCAAGGTTGAAGAAAATTGCTTCAGTAACATGGAAATTTATCTTGTGGAGATTCAAAGAGTATGAAAGTTCATCTCAGGAAATTTTGGTGATATAGATCAGAAAGTAAGGCATTTTCCTGGAATTACCTAATGCAGATTCCTACAAAAAGGTATATTAAGGGAAAAATGAGAAGATCAAAACTATCTAAATCCTTGCTGATTTCCTACACAAAATGTGATTAATTATGCAGGCCAATACATCAACTCATCCTGAACTTCTGGTGTCATGAACTGAGGTAGTTTTTCTTATCTGACAGGATAAAGCATTTTTTCCTTCATAATTTAAATTGCAATGATTTCTGAAAAATAATGACAGCAAATGACACTATTCTGGTAGATGCATAAACAGATGACACAAAATATTGTTGCAAAAGAATCAACAATCATCACAGAAACAATAAAGTTTCCTTGTAGGCATGGAATTTGACATATTGATCAATTAGAAACTAAAATGAGGTAAAAAGATCCCATTCTTCTCTCACACTTGTTCAATATTCCTTTGATGTAAGTGGAATTTATTCCAGCATCAAGTCTTGTCAGAGAAAGCTTAAATCTAGAGAATGCACACTATATTATCTGGTAATTTTGATTGCACTATCATGTATCATAATTTTGTAAGCATGCTTTACTGACTATAAATTGTGTGAAGGAATTGTTAGCATATTGGTTTGGAACAACAGGTGTAACTCTTTCAGGCCTTTGATGATATAAGATGGGCAAAATCCAAAGTGATTAAACTAAATTAATCGTGTCTCAGAGTTTGTTTAGCAATCTTGATATGCTGCTTTCAAATACCCTACAAAAACTGTTCTCAAATAGTTGTTTCACTGAATTAATTCTTTTAAGTGCAATTAAAGCTGGTAAAATATTAGTGAAAGTAGTTCAACATATTGGATGAGGTGAATCTCCAAGGTCAGCTTGATGAGGACAGGATACTATCCTTTCATGCATGTAAAGCTTGGTTGGTAGCTCTCAGGTTTTTCAACAGACTGCAGTTCTCAGCTTCTTAGCACTAGTGAAGAATGGCCAAAGTTTTATGTTACACTTATCCAGTTCTTTTTACTGACTCCCACCCTTCTGTTTCACTCACCATTCAGCCTGAAAGTGTACTAAAACAATTAGCTATTTGTGATGCACAATACTTACTTATGCATCAGAAGAGCTTTAGAATGCTAGCAGAACACAAGCTACCCACTTGGACTTGTCAGCAGCAGCAAAGTACCCACTTTAAAGGGTACAAAACATGTACAAAACATAGATGGCTGGTGGAAATAATTATTCTTTGACTTCAGAATGAAATAACCAATAGACAGCAGCCAATATGGAAGAAAAAATACCAAAACTGCCTGCAAATGAGACAGCTGGTATCTTTAGTTCACTAGCTGAACTAATGTAGTGTAATTTGGCACATCCTCAAGATCTACTCTGTTTACAGTTATTGTCTATATATAATATGTTGATTAATATGTTTAGAATATTTAAACAAAGCTTTACAATTAATTTGAAATATGTCTGCAAATAGTTGCACTTAGTAGGTAGACTGTCATAAATCAAAAGAGAAATAAGTTCCATGTGAATTTAAAAAAAGGATATAAAAAAAGTTTCATAGAATCGAAGAATCACAGAATATTAGGGGATGGAAGAGACCTTGAAAGATCATTGAGTCCAACACCCCTGCCAGATCAAGACTGCCTAGTGTAGGTCACACAGTATCCCATACAGGCATGTTTGGAATGTGTCCAGAGCAGGAGACTCCACAGCCTCTCTGGGCTCCCTGTTCCAGTGCTCTGTCACCCTCATAGTGAAAAGAACTTTTCCTTACATTTACACAGAAGCTCATTTACACAATTTTCCTTACATTTACACAATGCTCCGCTTGCACCCACTGCCCCTTGACTTATCATTGGACATGACTGAGAAAATCGCTGTTTATGACCCTTGAATATTTATTTTTTTTTTAGAAAAATATTATCCTGTCTCTTTGAATTACTAGATCTAATTTGTTGTCTTTCGTGCTACTCATTTAAGATGAGCTCACTACCCTGGATTTCAGAAGAGCAGACTTTGACCTCTTCAGGGATCTGCTTGGTAAGGTACCATGGAATAAAGCCCAGGACAGAAGAGAAGCCCAGGGGGATGACCAATATTAGAGGGTCGCCTCATCCAAGCACCGAAGCAATGCATCCCAAGAAAGAAGAAGCCAGGCAAGAATGCCAAGAGATCTGGATGGATGAACAAGGAGCTCCTGGGTACTCTTAGATGTAAAAAAAAATGCTTTCAGAAGGTTGAAGCAGGGACAGGTAGCTTGGAAGAAGTACAGAAAATTTGTCCAAGAAGCCAGGGGACAGGTTAAGAAAGCTAAAGCCCAGATAGCTTTAAACCTGGACATGAACATCAAGGGTAACAAGAAGAGTTTGTACACATACATCATTGATGAGATGGACATGTCTCTAACAGAACATGTATCCATGTGCTCTCCTTCAGGCCAAGCTTCTGTAGACTGGCATCCCATACAGTGGTGCTCCTGGAAATGTCCCTGGCTCATGTTACACGTCAACTTGTCTCATATCCCCTGCTTGACTAATTTGATTGCTATCCAGTATACATCTGGGGCCTACCTTTATTTTCAAGATACTGTCCCTTTTGTATTCCTTATGTTGGGCATTTCTGACTCCTCTGTGTTGTTCCTGTTGGGACCAGAACCTCCTCAACAGCTGCAAGTGTCTGGAATAATTTTCAATATTTATGCCTCCACACACACTATCTGTTTTAAGTGTCAGCTGAGAATGTATATTTTCTTCCTTACTGTGGCTTTGGTATTTGTTCCTTACTCAGCTCTCTGTATTTTTAATTAAACCTTTAAAATAATCTATAATTTCTTTAAATACTCTATACAAAATGAAGTTTTACTTATGTGTTGGTAATTTACACTGCACAGATTTTATAAGTCTATACCTTTACCATTCATGAGAATACCTACTGTTTATTTAATAACTACCATATTATAAATTACACATGATATCTATAAGCTACAGAAGTCTTAAAAACCACACAACCACACACTAATTTAGCATATAAAACTTTGATTTTTTTTTTTAAGAGTGATTTCACAGAACATGTGTAATAATGAAACCACATGCTTTTCCAATTTGCCAGTTATTGGTGTTGTTATTTGTTGTTTCAAACTTCAAAAGATTTACTTGATGCTGAGAGAAATAATAGGTTCTGGTGACGAGAGGAAACTGGTGAGTATTTTTTGTGTGCCTTTTTTTTTTTTTCTTATTATGGAAAACTAGCAGGAGATACATCTAAGTAAACAATATAGATGTTACTGCATGTAAAGTCAATTTGTTGCTTGGCATAGAGAATGACCAGTTTGTTTTAAGCACAAGCAGATGTTTCCATCTGACCATCTGGACTTTATTTGCTTTATCCTAAATCCTCTACTCCCTCATATACACAGGGAGGAGAAAGGAGGTAATGATGTTTTTTTTCTTTGTTGGTTGTGGTATTTAATTGTAAATGTGTTATTTTATGGTAATGATAAAGCAGCAGCATGAAAATAAAATATTACAAGTAAAGAAAAGATTTTCTTGAGTGAGGTAAGAGACAAGAATTTCTCCACATTGGAGTTCTGATCTGAAATGTCGTGAGCTCATCTCATATCTATTCTGCACAGAACCTACCACTGAATGCTTATGTGCAGCTGACCTGGAATGAGAACATGACTGAGTCGAGTTGTACATAAGCCATGTATAAAGGGTCTGCAAAGGGGTGTATTTTATCCCTCGTTTTTCAGTTTTCATCACCTCTGTAATATTTTAATTTCTCCATCCAACATTCTTTTGCTCTTGATTAAGTTTGACAAATTAGAAATACCAGGACTGAGAAAGAATGATTCAAGTAAACACAAAGCTGCTTGATTTGGCTTCAAAACTCCAGAATATTTCCTTGTACTTAAATTTTCAGTGACTCTGCAAAGATAATAACAGTTGGAAACTGAGCTTAAATTCTGCTAAAAAGAAACATTAATATCAACAGGTCCATACCAGGGTTTTTATGAAATTCAAAAACTCCAAGAACTGGCATCTTTCTTAGCCCTCTACACTGAAGACTATACAAATGAAGATCTGATTTTTTGATCATAATGCCAATAAGTAGGACTGAATACTGCCTATGGAGAGCAGCTTCAGCACATGTAAAAATACATTTTGATATCTGAATCACATACAAATCCAGTGATAAATGGAGTTTAAACATTATAACCTAAGTATTCTGTTATGAGGTTCAAATATTTCTGCCTCTTCTTTATAAGCTGAAATAAAACAGGTTTTTTGCTGGAGTAACCTTTCTGTCAGCAAGTGTCAGTGGAGCAAAGCTACAGATTCTCCTGTAGCCCACTGATTAAGTTAGCTGAATAGGTACTTTGATGCAATTCCAAGTCTCTTCCCATATAAATATGTTATATGAAATGGTTGGTCTATTTTTCTTTTAATATTGGTCTACTGTAGGAGTTTCACTTGCATACTGGAAACTCTTGTTCTTATGTGAATGTTAAAATGTCCACCTTTCTGAACCATGGTTAGTAACCTAGCATGCAAATTCCAGTAGCAAGAAAACATTCAAAAGTCTTGTTTTCTACACTTACTGCAGTGCATTAGTCTTTCACTACTTCCACAAGTTGCATTGCACACTTTATGCTTAATTTTCTTTAATTCACCGTGAGACACAAAATATTAACACTATCAGCAGGAAGACTCAGATTGAAAGTGAAGCTGGTTGCTACAGTAAGAAAGCCAATTTGTGTTCTCCATTATATCACTGTGAATCAAGACTAACTATATTGACTTCAGTGGGGAAAGGGGTTGACAGACTTATTGCTACTTCTACAAAATGATCCATGCACCTCTAATGATACAACAGCACAGTTAATTGTTTAACTCTGACTGAGAGGATGATGGCTAAGAACAGCAATGGTGACTTCCAAGGTTAGAACTCCAGTTGAATGCTATGCAGACTTCAAACAGGTGAACCTAGCTAATTTAAAAAGTTAAAACCATCTGTTCTGGTTTTGGTTTGGTTTCTTGGGTTTGGTTTTTGTTTTATGTGTCAAATATTACCTGTCTTAAATGGGACTTAATGAGAAGTCAATTTAGCATCATTGTTTGGAACAAGACCCTTACTCTTCTTCACATCTGTACATTCTCACATTCTCATCTGGACAGAGATTAATCTTTTAATGAAGCTGGGCTTTTATTTGTCTGTCATGGTTGTTGCATTTGAGTGCATGCTAAACATTAGAGAATCATAGAATCATAGAATCATAGAACTGGCTGGGCTGGAAGGGACCTCAGAGATCATCAAGTCCAACCCTTGATCCACTATCACTGCAGTTACCAGACCATGGCACTGAGTGCCACATCCAGTCTCAAGAAGTTTCAGAAGACTTCTCTGAGGTGAGGAAGAAGCATTTTAGAGATCAGAAGGACTGAAAAACAAAGAAAGTCAGAAATATCCTTTACAAAGGATCAAAATCAGGCACCAGATATCAGATTCATTTAGAGTACTTGGGCTTTTTGGCCAGCTTTTCATCTGCCCAACCATGATATCCATTTAATTCTGTTGAAATTAGAGATTTCAGGTCATGCATGGAGAGAAATACATATTTTTAAATGAGGTCCCTAGCAAAATAATACATTATTAACTTTGAAAACACTGCTTTAAGTATTTGCCTGCTGTCACTCAAGAACTTTTTGGTGTGGCAGGTGGGTTTCACAACAACTCGGTTCCTCAGCATTATGTTTACTTAAAGTAGATGGGAGCTTAAATCCAACAGTTTCATTCCTCATCTTTTCTGTATGAAATTTCAATTTTCTGAAGTATATGAGAAAATATATCCTGGACAAAACCAGTTCATATATAAATTATGTTTTAATATAACCTGTGGTCTGAATCAGGCAGTGGTACCACAAGAAAAATAGCGTATGACTATGGAAACAAAGATGATATCGTAACCCTGTATCATACCTGTATGGGCAGCATTAATTAAATAATTTCCTAACATAATGAATCATATAACCTTTATCAATACCTATACATAAATATCTTATGGTTTATCATGAACTGGGGACTCAGAGTCACTAAGCAGACATTCACACTTGAATTAGCAGGCTAGAAATATCACCTGCTCTGCCTCAGAAAAGGAAGCATTTTTTTCCACAGAATTTCACTAATATTTGGTGACATTTTTTTCACATCTTGGTTTCTCACTTGATGTGATTTTCGTCCTTACTTGTTCTTAATTTCTTAGCTCTAATAGTTGTGAGGTAGCTTAGTTCTCCTTCAATGAGGCATGACTACTTCAAATTACTTCACTTTCTCTTCAAATTAACATTATCAACATTGACACCTGAGAGTTAGATCTCCACCAATAATATTCACTCTGAATTTGAAGATGAAATTGTAACTCTTAAAGAATTGTAGACGAGCACTGGCATTTATTGTTGACAATGAAAATTCAGTAAAATATCTTTTAAAAATTATTTCCTGTCTTTTCCACCAACATGTGAGATCCCAGCCCAGAAGTGTCTCTCCAGCAAGACATGAACTACCCTTACCTCCTAGAGAGCATCTGTTCCTTGAGCACCACAACTCTGTGTCCCCGTGGAACAGGGTTTAAGTAACTGGTGCCTGAGACAAATCAAACTAAAGTCAATGGAAAGGTTCAGAGTTACTTCAGATGCCTTCTGCCCAAGCCTTTACAGAATGCGCTGTTATATAATAATGTTTTTGTCTTAACTTTGCTTATTCCCTGATCACCTTTAAGGTTATGTACCATTAGTTCTGACTAGATTTTTAGTGGCCCTCACCTGCCAGTAGTGACCAAGCAGAGCACTGAATCAATCTTTGTCAGGTCTGTAATTGAGTACTTGCTTAATTTATGAGACACATTTTCCATTAACTACAAAATCTTGAGAATTAAATAAAAACAGACCTTCACAAGTGCTGCTGCACTGGTGAATAAAATAAAAAACATTGATAAATGTATACTTCTTTTCCCAGGCTGACTTTGAAAAATTCTGTGTCACAGACCCAGGTCATATTCTGACAACAATTAGGAATACTAAAATAAATAGTTGGCAATTCTTTGTTATGACAGACTATGCAAAGTTGGGGGGTTTTGCCAACTTATATAGTAGTCTGTGACTATGAATTATGTTATTACTGTGTGTCTGCTAGTTCTTATGTATCTGTACTGCTATGCCCCTTTCAGAGCAAGATAATTTCTTTGTTTTAAATCTGATTCATCTGAGACTTGATGAAATTTTACACTGAGGGATGGAAATATTTCCTTAAGATTTGCTGGAATTGTTTCCATTGTAAAACTAAGCCACATACTCAAAGCTCAACCTGAACATTTTTCCTTTGGTCTTTCTAATGAAGCTTTGAATGTCTCATCAATTAAGACACTTAAACTAAACCAGATAAATCACTAAAAAATCAAGAGACATGACAGAGAGATGGATTGATTACCTAGTGGATATTTTGTACATGTTAGGGCTGCATCCTTGAAACTTACATTTGTGTTCTGTTCGTTGACATGAATTGTACAGTTTTTGTCAAGCTTGAATCAAGCCTTGAATTTTGGGATTTTGTGAGGTTAAAAAATACTATTTAGTTGCTTCATTGATTTTTCTACAGTTCTCTTCCACCTTCTGACTGCTTGGATTTAGAAAAAAAAAAGAATCTCATTACAGAACTTGTTGACACAACATTTTCAACATCTCTTTGAAGTGAAAATGATGTTTAGAAGGTGCTTGCTTTAAAACCAAATACAGTCTCTTTTAGATTTATTATGCTTTAAAATGCTGCATAATTTTTAATTTTTTTTCATTTATGCAAATACATAGCCATATACTATCTTGAATACTGGCACTTAATAAACTTCTGTGGACTATATAAAGGTTTTGGATAAATCAGTATTAAAGGTAACAGAGTCTGTCAGTCAAATTAAACCTAGTTTTTTAAGCACCGTAAGAGTTGTGAAACTAGAATATATCATATACGTTGTTCAAGCAAGAAAAATAGGAAGTAGAGTTTAGTGCATATTTTTTTGTCCCACTGATAACAAATTTTAAATTTGGAATATTTACACCCTAACCAATGTAGATAACTAAGTATGTTTTGTTGGTTTTTTTTGGTTTTTTTTTTTTCTGGTTTCAACAGTTCACTATTTAAAAAAAAAGAAAAAAAGACAAGAATTTGACATCATGTTCATAATCACAAGAACAGTAGAACATGAATATACACCACTGAAGCAGCGAAAAAGGGATAGAAAAGTCTCTAAAGTTCTTAATCCAAAATACAGAAGGAGATGAGTTAATATTGACATTTCAGAGACAGCACAATAGCATTTTAGTGGTCATCTGCACACTTGAAATATTTTTTACATACACAGAAATAACCTAGTCAGCTCAGATTGGCAGTTGCATGTAAGTAGCATCAAACTGTCTGAAGTCAAGCCTAAAACATAGAATTTTGAAATCCCAAAAGCAGAATCAAAATTGGAATAAAAAATATAAAGCAGGACTCTTAGAGGGAAAAAAATATATCCAGAACACACATATATAATTGAAGTTAAAAACTTCCAAGAAGAAGCAACCCTCACAATGCAGAGACAGAAATTAATATTACAAGCCATATACTGCTGGAAAAGGTGTCTGGAATTTGGTCTGTGTTCTGCATGTGAGGTGCTTCATTAGGAGGTATCCCAGTCCTCCCATTTTCTTTGCAGCAAAAAGCTTGATGAAAGAGAAGGACAGCTGGGATCAGCAGCCTTTTTTTATATATTTTGAGTCCTCCACCCTCACTAGAGGAATAACAAAGGCAGGAGACCTAACTTTCACACCTTCTGGTTGTGCCTCAGTCTTGTAATCCCCGGACCCCACTCAGTCACCTGCACTCCCACGCCTGCTGTTGTTGCTCTTCTCTAGGGGAAACTAAGGGAAACAGAGTTAAAAGGGAAAGAAAAAATGCAAAGCAGTCCCAAATTTCTTCATGCCAAACCAATCTCTCCTTAACAGTGGCCAGTCAATAAAACTTCTGTATTGCCACTTTATACAGTCAGGTTCTTTAGTCTCAGTTGCAAGTGCCTGTATCATATCAGGACTTTACTTTTAGTATCCCCATATTATTGCCTAAGTGTCTTTTCAGTAACAAATGTTTAGTGATCACAACATTTGTCCTGGACTGTAGTCCCCAGTCCAGGATTCCTTTTCTATCATGAGGTCAACAAGAATAGTGATCCCTGTGTGCCTTCAGACATGAGGAAACTTTTAGCTTCTACCTCTTTGAGGCTTCTTGAATTTCTATAAGTTCTCCTGCTGTCCATGACTCCAGATAGTGAGGCAATGGTCAGGACCATTTTGTGGCAACTGGAACAAACTTTTGTCCCTAACTTGGTAGCCTAATGACCCATTCCAAACAGGACAGTGAGCTCTTAGGTGGTTCATTCCCTTGATCAAATATTAAATCTGAAATTTGACTAGTTCTGTTGGTTGGTGGCATTAAAAGGCAAGGGTAAAGACTATAGGTAAAGATTATAAAATATACTATTAAATAGCAGTTCTCCAATGATTGGTTCTGGAGAATATTCTTTAGCTTTCACATCTACAATCCATCTTGCTGACCATTTGGCTGGTTTCAATTGAGACGTTAATATTAATTCATCTCATGGTCAGTGGATTATTTAATGTTGCTTGGTAATCAGAACACCAAATGGTTGAGGTTGGAAGAAGCCTCTCTGGACACCACCCTATTCAATCCTTCTGCTCCATTAAGATTACGTAAAGCAGGCAGCCCAGGGACATGCCTAGTAGGGATATCTCCAGATATGGTTCTCATAATCTTTCTGGGAAACTTGCTATTGTGTTTGACCATCCCCACAGAGAAGAGGTGTTTTCTGTTCAGCTTTCTGTGTTTTTATTTAATCACATTGCATTTTGTCTTGTTAGTGGACTCTTCTCAGCAGAGTCTGGTTCCCTTTTCCTCCTTCCCTCTCATCAGGAGTTTATACATAGTGATAGAATCTCCCTGAGCCTTCTCTCTTTCAGGTTGTGTAGTCTCAGTTTACCCATCATCTCCTCACATGAAAGATGCTTCCCTCACTTGACCATCTTTGTGGTCCTATGTTGGATCCACTCCATATCTATCTTGCACTGGGGAGTACAAAATTTATAGATGAGTAAACTCATTCAAGCAAACAATGGGTTGGCCACCATTCTACAAAAAAATCAAACAATGAAACTAAAAACCCATAAACTGAACTAGCAGAAATGGGTAACTTTATGGTCTGGATTTTTTTTTTATGTCAGCAATGAGTTGAATTAGAAGAGAAGCTAAAATATCCTCTTATTCCTACTTTTTAGTCTTTCACTTCCAGTTAAGGCATGAAGTTTGCTCTTTCCCCCTCACAGATATGCCCAGGAGTACTCATCCTGTGGATAAATAGAGGGCTTAAATTTCCAGGGTTGTTAATCTGACACCTTTCAAAGCACTAAATAGATTTAAAATTCTGAAAACAATTATTCGTACATTTTATGAGGCATTTTCATTGGCATCAGGGCTGCTTGTCCTTTGGATATGATACTGTGTCAAAAGAATCACTACACTTTTATCATAATGTTTTATCAATGATTTATTCAACTGAGACTTTTTCTCTTTGAAATCCTTAAAGAGATACATTTTTTAAAGTTAACGCTTACATTTCTAACAAAATATTTCAGCTTTCAAGCTGTCAATTGCACGGAGTTAAAGGAGAGAAATAAAATCTTTCAATTCTCTACCTAGCAATATCTTGATATCTATATGCACACCAGAATTATTTTTTCACAGCTATAACTAACTTATGTTTTTAATAAAGCATAATTTTTATGCAGACTGACAACGTCTATGCCAAGTTTTAGCCTGATACAGATTAAAACAGCTAAGGTATAAACCTCTGAAAAATGGGGTTTATAATGGAAATGGCAACTGACCCTTAACTGTAGCGGTGCTACCGGATGCTGCTATAATAAGCTTCCCTAGATGCCATGGTGTAAATGTATTAGCTGTACTAAGAGACCCACTCCTGGTATAATTATGTTAGGAACCAATAAGACAGCTCAGAAATCAATATGCTAAGACAGATAGAGTAAAGGACCATGGCCAGCAAACTGGGAATAGATTAGTCTGGCAGGTCCCTAGCTGAGCCATGAAGAAGGGGATATCTCTGCTGTTGTAAGAAAGCCATTAATTGTAAATTTTCCTGAACAAGGATCTTGAAGCGAGAGCTTAGGCTGTTGTTCATACTGCTCAGAGTACGCTGCAACTATTATTGATCAACAGTTAAGCTTTTTATTCTTATTTAAAAAACCAACACTGAAAAAACCCTAAATGTGGAAAAATAAGGTGCATCCTTTGTTTTGTCTTATTTCTTAAAGAGACAGCCCTACCTATTCAACATTATTTTTCCCCCCTTTAAGTTGGTTTAACTATATTTAAAATACTAGGACACTAAAATTTTTGCCAGGTTGCCTTTTCCAGAAGCAGCTAGCCCTGTAGAACCACACTAATTACCTAGTCAATATAATTCTACAAGTATGATATGAATTAATATGATGTGATAAAAATAAGTACTGCTCTTAACAGCATTTTTAAAGACTCCAGTCATATTAACCTGTGCCATTAAGTGCTATCATGCTCTTTAACAGTTAAAGCCATGACAATGAAAATTTTGCTGCTGCTAATTTTAACTAATATCAGTCAATTTTTTTTTCTAGCTTTTTTTTTTTTTCCTTGATGTAATTTGCTTAATAAACAGAAACATAGTATAATTCAGTGACAGTTCTAGGAAAAAAATAGAAGAAATGGAAATTAAACAAAGGACAACCTTTTGTGGTTACAGTATGGCACATCTGCTCGTGTCCAATCAAACTTTCAAAAGCATAGTAGTAAACAAAAGCAGCCATCAAGCAGGGACAAAGTCACAGACATAAGTGGTTTGAATGAGTGTGCAATTTCTGCCCATATGACCATCCTGACACAATTGCTCTAATTTTCTTTCCAGAAATGACTGATAAAAGATTTAGGTAATTGCTATGGAGACAGACTTCCTTCCATCACGGGGTATCTTGAATAATACAGCCTCAGGGTCATAAGATGGAGTGTCAGTTTCTGCAGAGTCCTAAATTAATACTTGTCCCTGTTTCAGCTATACTTCCTGTACATCTAATGAAGTGAATGTAATTTATTTTGACAATGTATTGAAAATCACTTGATCAAATGACTATTCTGTAATGAACACAAAACACCATATAGCCTTGAAAACTATACCTAAAAAAAGACATAAATACACATCACGTTTTCAGAGCACATATTCCTTTCCTCTTGAAAATGTTGCATGTGTTCAACACAAGGTAAAATAAAATACTTTCTAAAAGCTCAATAATTCATGTGATTGTTAAAAAAAGAGCTTTCTGTGATTCCTGAGTTCGACCTGTGTCCATTCAGCCCCTGACCTTGTCCCCTGTAATCAAAGTTAATTTATCTAGGTGATCTCAAGTATTGAGCATTACTCAGAAAGAAATTCAGAAAGCTCCCCCAAAAGCTAAGGACTAGTAAGAAGTTTTAAAATTCTACAGAATTTGTAGTTCCAATGCAAAGTAAGGTTCATGCATGAACAATCCACTTAGGGACAAATCTTACACACACAACCACCAGTTAAATTTCATACCTCTAGCTAGTCTGTAGTCCACTGTTTGGAGTGTTATGACACATTCAACTGCTAATGAAATCAGGTGGGTGTAGATGAAAGATGCATACACAGCTGTCACATACTACTCATAATTATGGAAGTTATCAAAAAGCCACAATTTGTGCCATTTTTAATGGCAAAGATGGCTCTGCAGAATTGTGAGTGCTTTACAACACTAATTTTCAAGTATCTGATTTTTTTAGAGCAAATACAATCATTTCCAAACACAGAGCAGAAAATAAAAATGTTGATTATTGTTTACTTTCCCCACTATTTTAAAGAAAATGTAGATGTTTTTTTAAGATATTTTTCTTCTTTTTTAAATCATGCATCTGAAATGTACATGAAGTGACTGAAGATGGTTTGAAAACTAAGTGAACCTGTCATGAGCTTGCCAAGGCTGCCAATGTAAAGGCAAACAGCTGTACAATGGCAGCAGAGAGGCACTGTGTTGTGTTTAAATACAGTCAGGCAGAAGCCAGTGGATAATGCTCAGTAATGGGTTAATCAATACTTATTATGGTTTTATTGGTTCACTAAAGAGAGAACAGAACCTAGTGAGCACAGTCGAAAAATCACTGCATCTGATCTAGATAACATCTTTTCTCCCTTAGGGATTTCCCTATTCAAGAATCCAATTTACCATGCCTGATTGACAAGGATTGGATCCTAGGGAATCACATAACTCTTTTTAGGACCCAATAAAATCCTAATGGATTTGTCTGACCGGTCAGGAGATTCAAGTTTTACTAAACTGAGGGGCTTTGTTGCAATTAGCCTGTATTCTACTTGCAGTTGAAAAACTAAGCTATTAGGAGTCATTGCTTTCTAAAATGCTGGAGTCATGCTGGGCTGTGAATGCCAGATAGAGTTACTTTTCTTCGAAAAAGGAGACTGTTACAATGGGTCAGAAAATTCAGAAAGCTTGATGTTAAATCACATTAAATTGGTGACCCAAATGATGAAAAATAGCATCTTTCAAGTTGAGGGAAATACTTTTATTTTGCATCTTATGCTATTAAAAAGATACTATAAAGCAGATTTCAGCTTTTGAAATACATTTTCAAGAATAAATGCATTATTTAAGCTAGTGCATTTAACACCTCTAGAAAGAATAAATAGAGTGAGGTGTTGTATTTAAAATCCTTTGTGTTAGTCTGTTATCATTGTAAAAAACTATTTGCTAATATTTCAGTTTTCTTGATGATAGCTTTCTTTTTGTCTTATTCTTGTGGATATTTATATGAAAAAGAATATTTGTTCAAGAGTGTCTTCTTGTTTCACTCAGAGCCCTATCCTGCTATGCATTAGGGCATAAGCTTTGAGAACTCAAATGTCCTAGCAGCCTATTCCTGGCCCGGAAAAGTAACAGAAAGTCCTTAGACTGGATCCCAAATATGGGGTGCCACAGTCTTGAATTTATGATCTAACCTATATCAGACTATGCTTTGCCTAAACATCTCAAATCTGGTGATTCTTTTGTACCACAGTTTATATGCCTTATTCCTATGTTTTCTGAACAGCAAGTGTACATGTGTGTCAACTGTCATGGCAGCTGACTGCTACAAAGGTACTACTAATTTGTCTCCCACATTAGAAAAATAGAAGCTGTTTAATGCATTGTTTTGTGATTAGATTCATGCAGGACAATTCGCAAAAATTCAGCAGCTGTGACTTTCCTTTTACAGCATTTATGTAGTGAAAAAGTGTTGTTGCATCACTTAATAGATGACCCTCATTTATGTCGTAGTTCTTGATTAGCTTAGCAGTTAACATTAAAAAAAGGCTATAAAATAAAACAAAAAAATAGCAACAGGCACGTATTAAAGCAATACGGATTTTGATCTACAAACCAGATCTACAAAACAGATTTTTATCTAACCCCTTTGGAAGGGAAGAATGAAGAAATAACAGAAACTGCTTTTTTGGATTTTCTTTCTCCTTCACCTCTTCACAAGGTGCTAGTTTGCCAAAATTATCAACACAAATCTGGCAAACATTTACTAGTCTGCCTCCAATTAATGTTATATGTAGTCTGCATCCTTGTTTTCTCACAGGAACAATGAAATATCAGGTGTAAAAGATCTATAAAAAGACAAAACCTTCAAATTATATTAAATTTTACTGTGATGCTTTCCTCACTCAGTGCAGTAAAGAGAAAAAACTCTTCTGAGGTCTTGTTTGCAGCTCCCTAACATCTTTCTTTACAAATTCCAGCTTATGTTTTATCTGTTTTCACAGGTTTCCTTAGGCAGACTGAAACTTGTTTCACTGAACTTCTGCTAAAACTGAGTCACTGAACAGAATTTAGGTATCTAAGCTATTTCTGCAGTCAATGAAGAAAGATGAGAGTCTTTGGAAGGTACTTAATATCATCCTACAGTAGAGCCCACAATCGTCTCTTGGAATTGTTTATATGGATGGAACTCAGATGACCAGCTGAAAGTAGAAATACAATTTTAAAAGGTTAAAATTGAACTAAGCACAGTCATGAAGACGTCTCAGGGAGAGGGAATGAAACTAAAGAATTAAGTCCTCAGAAGATTTTAAATAGTTTCTAAACTATTCATGGGCAGTGGAATTGAGAGCATTCTCAGAAGTTTTGCACATGGTACCAAACTGTGCAATGCGATCAATGCACTGGAGGGAAGGGATGCCATGCAAAGGGACCTTGACAGGATTGAGAAGTGGGCTTATTCAAACTGCATAAAGCTCAACAAGGCAAATGCAAGGTTCTGCACCTGGGTCAGGGGAATCCCAAGCACAAATACAGGCTGGATGGTGACTGAGTTGAAAACAGCTGGGAGGAGGAGTTGTGTGTGATGGTTAAAGAGAAGCTCAACGTGAGCTGGCTGTGTGTGCCTTCAGCCCAGAAAGCCAACAGTATCCTGTGCTGCATCAAAAGAAATGTGGCCAGCAGGTCAAAAGAGGTGATTCTCTCCCTCTACTGCACTCTCATGATGCACTACCTAGAATTACATGTCCAGTTTTGGAGCCCCCAACACAGGAAGGACATGGAGCTCTTGAAGAAAGTCCAGAGGAAGGCCATGAATACAATCAGAGCGCTGAAGCACCTCTCCTACAGAGACAAGCTGAGAGGGCTGGTGTTGTTCAGCCTGAAAAAAAAGAGGGTCTGCAGAGATCTTTTAGCAGCCTTGCAGTACCTGAAGGCCCACAAAAAATCCTGGAAGGGACTTTTTAGAAATCAATGTAGTAATAGGACAAGGTCTAATGGCTTTTGACTAGAAGAAGGGAGATTTAGATTAGACATTAGGAAGAAATTCTTCCCTGGGAGGGTGTTGAAACACTGGAACAGATTGCTCAGGAAGGTTGTGGAAGTGTTAAAGGACAGGTTGGATGGTGCTTTGAGCACCCTAGTCCAGTGAGAGATGTCCCCGCCCATGCAGGAAGATGGGAACTAGATGATCTTTAAGGTCCTTTCAAACACCAACCATTCTATGATTCTATGAATAAATACTGGACCTTTTTTTAATTTATATTTTGAGTTCAGGTATTCAAATGTTTCTAACAGTTACATGTAATTAGACCTCTAATAAAAATTCCTACAGAATTTCTTTAGAAAATATTCCTCACCCACAGATCAGATATTTTTCAGGTCATAGTGGATGATTTTATGGAAATTTAATGCTTAAGGAAAGTATATATTGGACAGCACTACAGCCTGAAGTCTTTTATTTATTTAAAGAAAAACAACAGTGTGGTTAATGGTGAATCAGTTATCTCATATTATTCCCCTATTGTGCCTTGTTTTATGGTAGGTTTTCAATCTTTTATAGTGTGGAACGTATTTTAGTGGACAGATTATTTAGTCTGCCCTACCTCTTCCAAATAACAGTCACATAGACCACTTCCCTTCCTTTTGCCTGCCTCACAGGTCTCTGGTAACTAGACTAAATTCTTCCAACAAAAATTTATGTTAGGAAAGTATGTAGGTTGACATTTTCAAAAGTGAATATTGAATTGAAAGGCCCACCTTGGTACACTGAACTGGTCTTACTTTTTAGAGGAAAGGTAACCATCTTCAGCAAATCATCATATGTGTTCCAGACTACAATCTACATGTAAGACATCTCCAGATCTCTATAGAAATTCCTTTTGAGTTTCAGAATTGAATTAGAACTGCAAAATTTAACAAATTTTATATTTTAATGTTTGAAGTACTATGTTCACTTCTCAAGAACCATATTGCAATGCAACAGCAACATGACCATAATGTTATTTAAAGTGGTTCTTATTGAAGAACATTTCTGGTTTCAGCATTCCCAGCCCTTTCAGTGTGGAGACATGATTGTCAGACATATTGTGATCAAGACTTGTGATAAGTTAGCTGCACCAGTCACAGTGCAGTAAAAGGAGCACAAAGAGATTCCAAACAAAATTCCAATTTGGACTCCTAAAATGTTGTTCCAGAATCTATGTAGACACAGATGGAATAGATAAAGTCTCTTGGATACTGAGCCTGCTTTGTAGTTCAAAAAAACAGTCTGATTTTCTTTGGGTACCAAATACTGAGATACATTAATTCAAACACTTTACCTTGAATTTCATTGTTTTCCTTAAGAGTAGGATTTCCTGACATTATTGAAATGCATCTTTCTGTCTGTGACTATAAAGTAATTGTGTACTTTTCTTGTTTTCTAATGTGATGGTGGTATGAATACCCACTATGCATTCTCAGAATATGGACTTCTATTAGCATCTGAAAATTATTTCAGAAGGATATAAAGTTTCAGTCAAAAATGAGCTATTGACTCTTGTTTTCAGTGGTCAATCTGTTCCTTTTTAAAACGTAAGTTTGGAATTGATACACAGTTATATTTTTTTCTTTTGCTTTACATCACCAGTTGAAATGGACAATAAAAATGTTAGTTACTTATTGCAAGCCAAATTGTATCTGTACACATGCAATGTACATTAAACACACAATTCTATACATATTCACACACAAGATTTTTGCTGCCTTTTTTTTTTTTATTTTACTTAACACCATATAGGGTATCGCTAACAGAAACAAAATAAATGCAGAAGATATTATGACTTATCAAGTACTCTGATGTGTTACTCTGTAATGATTCTTTTACTTTTGTTTCATTTCTTTAGTGACTTAGTAAAAAGAGGCTATGGGTTTTAAAAATCTGTTCAATAAATTTTATTGCATTTTGTTTGGAGATTTCTTCCCATTCTGTTATATTAATAAATAAGTCCATTTAACAGCAACTGGGAAAAAGAAAAAAAAAAAAAAAAGAGAAATCTTTCTTTTCCTACCTGTTAAACTTAAGCTGTCATGTCTACCTTCTGTGTCTTTACCTGTCAAATGAAGGGTATTAAGAAAAAAATACATATCAATGTTGCAGAAAGGAGAGTTCAATTTTAGGCCTTTTTTCTCATGCCAGAGCACAGGTGCCTCAGATACACCTAATTAGAGCAGTAATTAAAGTTATTACCTTACCTGTTTATTCAAGGGCACAAGGACTTCTAATGGGAACAAATCAAGATATAAAGACTTGCTGTCAATTACTCTTGAAGGCTTGAGGAGATAATGAAGGAGGCTTGGAGTCAGGTTTCAGTTCTGTACAATAACAAAAATAGTAATTCAGCACTTCTTACTTTTCCTGGAACCATCCCAACAGTTCAGGAGAAGACAGACAAGAAGATTACCTGAGTAACATGATCTTAAGGGTGCCAGAGAATAATGGTGTTGTCCCGTAGCAACATCTATGGCAGAGCCTGCTGCCAACAGAAGATGGGACCACTACAAATACAAGCCCATCAACCTGAGAACAACAAATCTGTTCAGCTTCTTGTCACAGATCCTGTCAATATAGTGCAGGCTGCAGAAGGACAGGTGAAATGTGACTCTGCTGTGGGCAGCACATTCATGAGTCCTCGTCTTAGTAAAAAGGCATGACATGAATTGTGCTACTTTCACAGAGATGTAATTTAGGACTGACAGTACACTGAAAATATCCTTCTGCTACATGTTTTCTTGGACAGTGTGCTTCCATTAAAGCAAGGAAAGAGAAACTATGGCAACTATAGGGTAGGATAAGTGATTTATTGAGCTTCTGTACTTGTTCTATCATTAGTTCTATCACTTTCTACCTAGCAGGTTCAGAAAAGGTTTGTTATACTGACTGGAAATATTCCTATTGGATATCTTATTGGCTTTCATGTAACTGTGTACATGCCCATAACTCAGGACTGACAACTACAGAGTTTGTTTGTATATTACCAGCCAACTGAAAATACCAAATGTGCATCAATTAATGAATTAGATTAGTCATACATTTTAAATATTTTTTCTTGCCATCTGATTTCATTATGTATATTTTACAGCAAGTTACAAAAAATGTTGCTTGATAACTTGGAAAGTACTCTATTTCAGTTACAGCCATTATATTTGTTTCTTTGGATCTGGCAGTTTCAAATATTGAAAACACAGAGGCTCTTCTAAAAAAGTAACTGCATATAACAGGGAAGATTAAATGACAGAAAGTAAATACTTAGATTTTCCTTTTTGATCTAATAGGTGCAGGTCTACAAAGAGGGGAAATCATTAAATTGGGATAACAGTCTCTCTTTTATTGCATGTGTCCCACAAATAGAGAAACAGGTTTTGTATGCTAGCACTCTGGGAATTCACAGAAGCAGGTGTGTGGCACCTGGTTAGAATCTGTTCACACCAAAGTGAAACACCAGAATGCTGATGATCAGAGCTAGGATGAAAACATAGGATTTCTCTACTTATGCAGTGTCAGATTTTTTTTCCAAGAAAAACTGGGAAATCTGTTATAAGTAGATGCTACTCTACTTATAGTATACTCTACTATATACTCTACTATTTGAGGGGGACTGGTGTTACTGGCCAAGTTAGCCCACATTGCTAAGTTCCAATGACTTCCATTCCTATGTTTGTTTTCCCAGCCTGTGGTGTCCCTTAAGAAGCCATCAGGAAACAAATGGGGTCTGGATGTTAATTTAAAGCCAGGACCTTGCAAACAGATCCATTCACACATGTCCCATTGATTTTGTTAACTTTGCAAGATGCAGAATTCGGGTCCAAAGGGTTATGTTAATTCTGTTTAGGGACTTGGAGGAAGCTCTCCAAGATTAGCAGAGGTGTGAAATAGGTTCCTTCCTCCAATATGCTGAGGCTCTTCTGATGTTGTCTGGGTCACACTAGAGAAGATTAGAACCTCAGGGAAAATTTTAGGAAAACATTTTATTACAGATAATTCTCCATATCTTTTATTTATTTTTATCTTTTCCTGCCAGTCTGTGCTTTTGTTAAAAAGACCCATCAGCAAAAACACGTACTCTTTTTTAGTTTCTTACCGATTACTCCTGACCTAATGTCCTAATTATTTATTACATCACAAGTGATTTTTACAGAAATTACTGAAGTTATAACCAAGGCTATGCTGTTAGTGGTGGAACAAGAAATAGGAAAGAATAAGCATTAAGTAAATATATAACTCTTCCGGGATGTATAATTTGTTCATGAACCGGTAATTTCTCCTTTTAAAGTCAAGAGGATTCATATAAATACAGACAAATTTGTAACACTGACTCCAGAACAAACACTATCACTGTCTTCCACTGGAATCATTGGTTTTGATTCTAATATCCACAGCAACAGAGACCCAGCTTTTCTGAAGCGGCAAAGAAGCATCATTAGACTTTTCCTATTATTCATAACTGAAAGACTTCTCCACTGTGAGTTGAGGTAGGAAATAATTATTAAGAGAAACCCTGAAACATGGCAGAAATGTAGACATCTAAATTAAAACTTCCTACTTTAACTACATAGCTTATCTAGATTATGGCCTAAAATACAGATTCTTGAACATAGAAGTAGAGATCACTCCTCTTACTGTCAACAGTAGGCCATGACTTCAGGAACTGCCTGCAGCAAGGCAACATTAAGCACGAGGCACAAAACAAGTGATCTCACAGCACACTTTGATATACATAAGCATTGCACATTTTGTCCCATTGAAATGCTTTAACTTAGAAGTCCCACATTCTGGCGTATGCTACCTCAGCCACATGTGTGCCTATCTATAATATTTTGTATTAGACTGTTGTTTGCCTTAAAAAACAAAAATTATTTTTAAAAAATATTTCAAAATTACCCCTTATTCCCAGTAGGAATTTTCAAAATCTTTTAGGGCAAAAGGATTAAAATTAAGGACTGCTACTTTTTGGACCAGTAACATTGTTTGTGTAATTTAAAATATTCTCTAAACTGAAAAATTAACTTTACAATGACCAAGTGCCTTCTGAGATCTCCTGCAGGTCCAGGAGCTTCAGCTACACTTCCTCAGTGTACTACAATGTCAGCACAAAGGGAGATGCAGGCTGAGCAAAGGCACAGGTAGAGAGTTTCACATTCTTCTGGAGTCATAAGTAGGCTTTCCATGACATTTAGTTTCTTACTATGACTAATTTAGGTTATATTTTCCTCCAGACAGGGATCTATCACTATTCATTTTAGGGTGAGATCTTCTACACACCATAAAGCTCCATCATTCTCAAAGCAGGAGTAGGAAGCAGAATATATATTACATTTCATACAATCATAGAATGCTTTGGGTTAGAAGGGACCTTAAAGATCATTCCAACCCTCTTGGGCAGGTACAACATCCACTAGACATGGTACTCAAAACCCCATCCAGCTTGTCCTTGAAGGCTTCCAGGGCTGAAGCATCCATTCATTGCTTCTCTTCCCTCTAGTATGGCACCCACACCACACAGCTTGGTATTGTCAATAAGCTTGCTGAGGATGCACTCAATTCCACTGTCCAAATCTCTGACAAAGATGTTAAACAGCATCATCCCCAGCAATGCATTGAGAATTGCTTCTGAATTACTTCTCCTTCTGTAAGTTATTGAATCAAAAATCTCACTTTGAAGGCAGTAAGAGATACTTGCAGGAGTAATGATCAAACCTCGACATCTACTAGAGCCATGTATAGCTCTAGTTTGGTTTTTTGTTTTTTTGGTTTTTGAGGGTGCTCTTTTCCTTTCATATATATCTGTTCACTGTACTTTTCTTTCTTATACCACTGTATTATCCTTTTTTTTTTTTACAGATGCCACAAAACTTAGTTTACTCCTAATAATTCAATCATCTGAAAGCATTTTAGAAGTTTGTATTGCATAACAGTCTCATGTAAAAGAACATAGGACTATCATTATTTATAAAGTTAACATAAAGAAATACATATACTCTCTAAATTTCCTCATTTAGCTTGAAGCCCTCTTTCCAAGCTGTCTGTGCTGGTTCAATAGATCTTCTCAGACAAACTTATCTTCTTTTGAATATTAGCATGAATCAATGCCACGTTTTCAAGAGAAAATCCCTCCTTGTGAAAATACTGAACTACTAGCACAATATAGCTGGTTGTTGAGACCTATTCCCACTTAAGTGCCACAAAAAGACAGTGGAGGTTAGTAAGACATGAAGTCCAGGGGCACTCACAGCAGTCATCGTGACAAATTATGTAGCATCAAGCACCTGGGAAACGATTATTGTTTGGAGTGTCAAATATCTGCAGACTGTAACAAGAAAATACTGCCTGCTCTCTCAGTTTGTTTTTAAAATATTCCATGCACTCTTTGAAGGCAGTCCCATGACATCAGACAACAAACTGAACTTCAAAGAAATAATGGATTCTGACACAGAGCATGATTTTTTTCACTTTCCTTGGATTTTCACTCACCATTTTTACACTTCCTTGTAGTAAGAGGCAATCTACCAAAAGGGCACAACTTGAACTGGTCAACAACTGGGTCTCTGATTCTCTTTCATGCTGCAGAACTGAAAGTGATAGAAATTGTGTTCTTTTTCACTTTAAAAGTGCTCTTCATTTGTGCATGTGAAAGTACAGGGGGCAAGTAGAGAGTGCCTTTCCCCTGTGATTCCCTTTCTAGCCTGCTTATAGGTGAGAGAACATTTTCATTACCTGAATGATCTAAATTTTTTCTTTTTACTTAGTAATTAAGTAATTACTTCATTTTCTTTTTCTAAGAAACAAACAAGAATAAGCTAACCAAACAATAGTGCATTTAAAACAAGTAATGGTAAAATGGGCAGCCAGATCATTGCTGGCCATCCCCAGAAATGCCACAGCTGCTCATACATGGACAAAACCTTGTGAGGTACTAAACACTTTACCTCTATTGGCCTCATGCTGCAAAGACAGCTCTCTAAGAAACGTGGGCTGTTACATGATGTTCTTCTACTGCAGTAGATCAAGGATTAAAGATCAATATAAGCAGCTTTGACGCTTCAAAGTCATTTGCCTAAACACATACTATAGGTACAGGATGAGAATGGAGTTTGTCATATACACCTCTCTCCTAGAGAGAAGCTTAAAGTGCCCTCTTACACAGTGTAATTTACCCTGAGTGCAGATTGCATTACAAAAGGGTGAATAGCCTCTACAAGGCAGTGATTCCCACTCCTTTGCAGATGCATGGGGAGTGAGTAATGTCTGGCTACGACCCTTGCCCTGACATACTGACCAGCACAGCCTGTCTGGTGCAGAGAGAAGAAATCATCTGTACCAGGTAAAAGGCTAATGCAGTTTATTTTCTTCCTGGAGCAAGGGGTAATCAGGAACTATATTGTGACTCTCTGAGTCATGGTTCAGTCCCTGATCTCTGGAGACAGGCAGAGAACAGCTACTAGGGATAATTCAACAGTGTGCCCCATGAAAACAAAATGTTAAATACAGAACAGAAAATTACATTTTAAGGATTGGACAAACTACCAGAAAAAGTGTGCATAAAATATTTGGATGATTCTTCCCCCTTTATAACTACAGCCTACTCTGCCTTGCCTATGATCTTGCATCATCGCACGCTATTGTCAAAGACATTGATAATTCCTATAACTGCATCAATTGTAACTTTCATTAATTACTTTTCTAATTAAATTCTCCACATTTTTCCACAAAACAATAAAAGATAGGCCCATGCTTAACCATTTCAAATACATTTCTTTCATCTCATTCCTAATAAGATATAGAGTTCTTATACTGAAAAAAATTCTCCAACCTAACACTGTCAGAGCCCAAGGCTTTGTTAACATGGCTCTATTTGTTTATGAATAATTACAAGATTGATTTTCAGATAGTCTTTAAAATTTTAAATAATGTGCTTTTCCAGATTTTTTAATAGCTAAAAATATTTTCATTTCTGCTGTTATTTTATTTTAAACTATATAACAAAACCCTTGATAATGTTGATTTTTCAGCTGTCAGTATGCATGAACTGATTAACTGTCTTTTTTTCCATAGTGTGGAAGAAGAATGATCACAGAAACTTCTGCTGGACTGTTATACTGGACAGTAGATATAAATCTGAATTTAGAGATTTGATTGTAAGCTCCTGCAAAGGTTCCTGAATGCAAATTATTATTCACTAAACTTGTCCTAGTGCATTTAATGAGAAAGCTTGGAGGAGTGTAGATTACTTGTATGATAAACATATTGCAAGATCTGGCCAATATACAAGAGGCAATATTAGATCAAACAGTGGAGATCCTATGTGAGATAGGCATATCTCTGTTCCCTTCAGGATAATAATCATTCAAGGGTGTGTCTAATGCATCCCAGTGCTTCTATTTTTTTGCATTCTGAAAAAGTAAATGGAGATTTAGTAAGTGTGCAGTGCCAGACTTGCTTTTACTGTTGTTGATTAAGGATCAGGCAATTTCCTTCTCTGACATCACTTTATTGAAGTTTTCAAACAGACACTTCACACTTTGTGTGAACACAACCATAATTTCTGTCACGATTTGTTAAGATCCAACAAACCCTCCTAAGGCTACTGATGAAACTTCAGCACTTAATATTCAGAACATGAAAATCAAGGCTTGGATTCTAATTTGTTACTGATGCAATATTAAAGCAATATATGTATAAAATATTAATGCTTTATTTGTTCTGAATTTATTTTATTTAATTTTTTAGACATGGATAAAACCCTTGCAGCCTTAAAACAACATGTCTCATTTTCAAGGATGTCCTGGGGGGCAAACAGATGAGGAATATACACACAGCTTGGTAACCTGAACAATAATGTGGTAGAGGAACTGTGTTGAAAGATATACTCTTTCATGAGCAATAAGGGTTTTGCTGATAAAAATAAAAATGTTGTCTTATCTGTTTGACCAGTTGATAGGATATAATTTCTAATACTACACCCTTGAACCCGTCCATAGAAGAAGAAGCCTGGAGAAAACTTGGAGATAAGGTCCTTCACTTATTCCATCAGTATCAAGAGAAACTCAGATTTATTTTTCTGACAGAGACTTCCTTTTCATAACCACATTAAGTCATGCATAAATTTTGTGCATCCTAATAGTTCTGTTCAAGAAAGAAAGTAATTCTGGCTTCCTCTGCAATGCTGTTCAGGTCTGAAGGCTTAATACTAAAAATCCCAAAGTCTTGTACTTGGAAATAGATTAATTAATAGTGTATTAGTGCAGTTCAAAAAATGCTAAGTTCTTGTAGGTATAATTTTTTCATCTTCTCCTCACAAATACAAAGATAGGATACGCTGTGCCATATTCACTTTTTAGGCACTGCCCGCATTCATCATACCCAGTCCCACTGAACTCTGACATTTACTTAGAGATTTAGAGAGAAATAACAAGAATTGTCTGTGTCTCTGTGCCCAGGGTTCAGCTACATTCAGTAGCTCCCATCAGTAAAGTTTTCAGCTATCAGTGCAGTGAGGTCCTGGAAGAGTAGTGGTGACAAAAATAATGAAATGCATTTTAAATGGAATTTAATAAGGTTATGAAAAAGGTTATATGATGTGGCTTCCTGGAATACCAGAGGCCTGAAATTGATGATCTCAGTAATCCCTCCCAGACCCGTGTTCCTAATTTTGAAAGACTTTTTGCCTTTAATAATTGAGTTTCTGTGCTCTGTAAAAATTCTAATACTACTTAATTTTTCTTAAATTATTTATTTTATTCAAACAGGGAGCTACATTCTGGTTTGTAGACATAACACCATAATGCAGATTATATAATAATACAGCTAGAAAGGGCACTTTGATAAGGCATTAAGCAAGGCTTCTAATCTGCTCATATTATAAACTAATAGGATTAAAAAAAACAGCTGGTAAACTACCTGGGGTACACTCAAGTTCCTCACGTAATTTTCAGTGACAGCACAAAAAAATTCAGATCTGTTTAAAATGCTATTTGTAATTTTGAAAATCAGTTCATTAACTATTTTATGAATTGTTACCTATCAGTTCCTGAGGTATCCAAGATATAAGATTAATATTATGAATATTCTAAGCAAATGTCTTCTATTTGCCATGCAAATAAGTAGTTTGTGTATTGGAAGTTTTTCAAGATATGGGTGAACCTTGATCTTTCTACCCGCAGGATATTAATAATAACACGATTCCTTACTCATTGCAGCTAAAGGTTACCCTTAGCTTCTCTCATATTTGAACCCTTTTTTTAGAGGGTGATAGCGCCAATGATAGCATTCATGTAAATGGCAGATTTCATGTCCTGCTTTGCCTTAAAGTTGTCTTCATGGAGAAAAATAGAGACTTTCAGAAGCAGGGTTTTCTGACAGACTCTGAGTATGCATCATCTACTTGGACATGATACACCTGGGTCATAAGTGAGGAGAAAAATAAGCAAGGAAGATTGTTATAACAAGAAAGTAAAGAACAAAGAAGGAATAAAATAAAAGGAAAGTTTTTTGAAAAGAAAAATCTAAATCTGCCGCACAAACTGAAGTAACATCTTGGTCCAGTTTCAATGGGTGTGTCAGTGCCACATGTGAAAATGATAACAAGAACACTAGTGAATAAAAAACCACAAAAGAAAATTCAAGTACCTGAAGCAGAAGCAAAGCACTAGCAGTTTAATGAATTAAAATCAAATCAGATTGCATGATGTCATTGCAAAAGTATTAAAGCGCTACCATATGAAATTGCAAGGTCTTGTATTAAATCTTTTAAATAAATCTATCAAGTCACAACTGTACCATTTTAATGCGAAACAGAAAATTAAATTTCTTAATTTGAGAAAGGGCAATGAAACTGGTCAAGATACTATTATAGAGTCCCCCTAATTTAATTCCCATTTTATGCAAGTCATTAGAATGAAATGCACAAAGAGAAGGAACTTAAACAGAGAGTTATAACCACAAAGCTCTTCACAGACCTAAGACCATGATATGGCTTTGTATCACTGTTGTATTTGGAAGACATAAAAACTCATGCACATTGCATTAATTCGAGTGGTTGTAGTGGGGTGCCTGCCCAGCAGCTCTCTCATTCCCCCTCCTCAACAGGACAAAGGGGTGAAAATAACATGGAAAAGCTCACGGGGCAGGATAAAAACTGGAAGATCAATTACCCATTACTGTCATGCTCAAAACATCCTTGGCTAAATCAGTCTAATACAGTTGTGCAGTGGAGAACAAAGACAAAACTAAAAGTGCCACCTGTGTCTGTCTTCTGAGGCTCAACTTCACTCCTTCATTCCCAACTCTTCTACCTTCCCACTCTCCTCCTTCAAGAGGTACAGTTCGGATGAGGAATAAGACTTGTGTCCAGTTCGTAACAGTTCCTCTGCCAGTATCTTACTATTGAAACCCAATAAAATTATTTGTGTCTAATTTTAAAAACATATTAAGTTCTCATAGCTGCTCTAATTTAGCCATATTGAATAGCATTCATCTATTTAGTTCAATGTAATCCCAATATATGACTTACAGGGAAAAAAAATAATTAAAAACAATGTATATGTGGCATAAATCAGTATTTTATTCAATAACTAGTTATTTCAAAGACTTCTTAAGTTTCCAAAATTGCTTTCTTTAATGGGAAAAAAAATTCTCTGAGTTGTAGAATTATGGATGGCAGTGGTAGTAGGCTAACTGATTTCTTGATTTTTTAAATTCAGTATATGAGAGGAATAAGGGGTTTGGACTATTGAGATCTAGGGAAGAGTCATTAAACTGTATTGGAAAATGCAATAATGCTCAAAATGGACATCTGAAATTTCTGGGAATTTAGAAATTGAAGTGTTGCTGAGTTTTGTAGCAAAATTATGAGACACAGTACTACACTGTGTGATGCCTTCATACTAGAATGATTGTGTTAAAATCCTGGAGTCTGAAACAGTTTTGTTTCAAGAACAGATAACATGTAGATTTTGTTGCAGACTTTTTTAATTCCCCTTGGTAAAGTTACTTTCCTGTCAAACTAGGAGGACGTCTAGTCATTCTTAGTTAGATAATTTTTCATGTTCTTTCTTTTGATGAATTCTTATAAGACTAAAACTAGTACAACTTTTTTTATATTAAAAGGTGTTAAAGTAACATCATGTAGCATGCTTAGTGCGCATACTTAAAATACCTGTATTAATCACTAAAAAGAACCTGATAAGCTCATGTTATTTTGCAGTGTCCCTCATTTATAATAATAGAGAAAGATATCTAAAGACAGAGAAATCAAATCATATTTGGTGTTTCAGTAAATAGTACTACTTTTTAAATGCCAATATTGTTACCATTTTGTTGTTTGGTTAGTTTACTTTTTAAGAGAAACCCTTCATGTTTCAAATATATAATTTTGCAAATATTTCCTTTCCATATTTCTCAGTGCCTAATTTGGTTGAGATTTGCATGAAGGGCTGCAAAATTCCGTGAACAGGGACTTTGTCTTTCCAGATTTTTTGAGAAGCACAAGCATCACTTCAGCATTGTACATAGATAATAAACTATGACCAAGCTAAAAACAGGAAGATCCCAGAGAACTGTTTTAATCTTCTAAAACATCTATCAGAAATGGAAGATTTTTTTTTCATCACTCAAATAAAAAAGTAAAATTGAAATTGTATCCTCAAACTTAAAGCCAGAGGTTGTATGTTTAAATACTGAAACTACTTTATCACATTACTTTATTAGATTTTCCTGACTAGTGGTAATAGTAAATTATTTTCAGCACATCTGAAAAGAAATAATAGAAGTGAGTTTGCAACAAATGTGTAAGAAGTGCTGAGGCTGCATTTTAAACAGTGATAACTACTGTACTGAATTCAAACCTTAGAAATGTAATCATACACAGGAAAAATTGTTCAATTGTTTGTTTTGTCATTATATTTTTGTTTCAGTAACCTTTCTTTCTCTTCTGGTGTGGCTACATACAGTTTTGTTGGCATGGTTTAGAAAGCTAAACATTGGCTATGAAAAAACTCAATAAATCAATAGCAATTGTTATGATAACAAGAAGTGGGATACTGTGAAATGGAAGTTGTAGCATTATGCATGAGTAGAGCCATGACTTGTTTGGGTCTATTAAGACACTATTTATCTATGATTACATAGGGAATTTAGTCATAGAGATGGAAGCTAGCAATTATGATCAAATAATCAACTTACTATTCCATAAAGATATCATAAAGGTAAAAAGAATCAATCTATGTCTTTGCACAGCTACAAGTAGCTGTACAAATAATACTGATGTGTCTTTTTCATGTGTCACATAAAAAAATGAAGCTGTATAATATAGATCCCTGTATAGTAACAGGGAAGTAGCATGAAAATAGGGAACAAGCTCAGTACTCCTGAAATATAATAAACTGAAGTTCAGGTAGAATAAAGGCATATTTTTCAATGAATGGTTAGTTGACTCTTCCATTTACAGTCCTATCAACCTTCCCTTAAGAGACCTCTAGGTAGGTCATCCTCTAGGGGTTTTTTTTTGGGTTTTTGTTTGTTTTGTTTTGGTTTTGTTTTACTTTTGTTTTGGTTGGCAAGTAGTTAACTTCAGAATCTCTTGCCACAGTTGGTTGTGGTGGCAGAGAGATCCAGCATAGCAAAAAGATATTAGACCAATGCATGGACAAGTCTGTGGAAAGGTTGTAAGATACTGGCTAGGGATATATGACAACTCATGCAGCAACTGTGGATGCCTGAAAACTCTTAGGGAAATGCACCGGAGAGCATCAAGATTTGTGCTCCTACATAAATATACTACTATTTTGCCACTGCTGGAAATTAATATATACTAAATTAATTAATATTAATACGGGACAATATTAATACAGAACACATGCACTCTTAGCCACTTTTTCTTATATTTCATATTTCATGATAGGCATGTCTGTCCTTGCCAGGTTGAAAAGTAAGCAAGCATGTTAGCCTTGTCTCCAACTGGATTTCAAACTCTTATGGAGCTTTGGACTTCGACCATCTTCTCTGGGCCTTTTGGACCATGGCTAGGTCTTGAGGCCCCTGTTCTGATGTGGTTATACTTCAGGCAAATGCAGTCTAATCACTCCACCTTTCCCCTTCAAACCTTTTAAATTTGATTCTAGGCTTCATAGACAGGGATGGTATGCAATGAGATATAAATATGAAAAGAAAGAGGACTTGATATGCAAAGACACTCTGGTATGAAAACGAGCTTTTCCCTAATTTTTAATATTGAGTGAGGTTTCCAGACAAATGTTATTATTTGTGAAAAAAAATAATAATGGATAAAAGGGAGAAAATTTCTGCATTCCCTCTTTTGGAGGAAACTCTTTTAGAGTAAGTTTTCAGAAGTTAGCTTTCTCCTGCTAATATCTTCAGTATCACAAGGCAACTGGAAAGGTAAATTAGAGTACAAATACATATGTTGAAGAAAACATTTTTTTGCATACAAAAAATGTGACGATGAATTTTTAAGACAATTTCTTGTGATAAGTAAGGAGTAGAAAGGAGGGCTGTGTGTCATTTCAATAGCACACTACTGTGCTGTCATTACATTAACCCACCATTAGATTCTTTTTCTCCCTGTTATTAATAACCTTGTGGTTGCACTGTCTAGTGCAAAGAAATCTTTACACTGTCTAGTGTAAAGAAACCTGCCACACCTAAAAAACCTTGCACCAAATTTGTCACTTAGTTTCCTTCTTTATCTTCATAGGCAAACCTCAGTTCTCTGCTTCTTTTCTATGAGCACTGAAAATCATGAGGATTAATTGTACTCCAGAGGTACATAAAACATTCCCAGTTTTATTTGCAGACTGTTTAAATTGAAAATATGTGCTTGAAGAGCTTTGATGATCATTGATGATCATTGATGAAAATGTTGGCTCCAGCACTAATTTCTGGAGAGCTCGATTCAGTGGAATACCCTTCCTTTCAGAGCAGTTAATTTTCTTGTTTTCTAACCACCTATTTCCACCTTAGTGCTCCTGTAATAACTCCCATCCTTGCCATCTTAACAAATAATTTTGAAAGTGGCAGTCTACCAAAAGCTATTCTGAAGTCATGACAGATTAGATCTACTGCATTTCCCTTGTCTGGAGAATCAGTTATCTTATCAAGAAAGCTATTGGGTTAGTCTGGTATGATCTGCTTTTTGTGAACCCAAGATGCATTTTATCCCATTTTCTATCTACTTCCTTTCCTAGTTATTAATAGAAAGTTACTTTGGACATGATGTGCACTTCAATTAGTTTCATAGGTAAGAGTCTCACACCTTGAAGTACACCTAAGAATATGATAGCATAAATGTACAGTGCATTTCTTTCAGTATAATAAACTATATCTTGAATATGACAGATTGCTTGTGACTCATTATTTTCATTTATACAGAATAATTTTAACTTACTGAAGAAATATGAAACCCTAATACTATTGTAAAATAAACAAATATATGTGAATTTTAAATAAAATACTTTATTGTGTAATTGTCAGACTGCTTGCCTGTGCATGTAGACAACAAAATAAAGAATGAACTTTCTAATGGCTAATCTGCTTATGTCTTTTCCATATTTTTGAAGTGCTTACTGCAACATTCTTTATTATTATTATTATTAATAATATTAATAACTATCTAGAGATTTTTTTATTTTGTTTCAAAATTTTCATGATTTTGGAAAAGCAAGAGTGATTAAGGTACCCAAGCATAGTTGCTTCATGACATTTTAGACTCTCTAGGGTATCCTAGTTGGCCTCTATCAGCCTTTCTGAAAGGTGCAGAAAGCCTCATGTTATCTCATCTCATCTCCTCTCAATTATATCTACTAGGTTGCATGCATGCCCTCAGTGCCACAGGGAGCTTATATGTTTAGTCACCAGAATCATTCCAGAAATGTGGCACATAGCAAATTATTAAAAGAAAGCATATTGTAATTAATACAATTTAGTCACACGTACTGTTTATAATTAGTGTGCAAAGGTTTAGAATAGGCATTTTTATAGGTCAAGTAATAGCAATAGATGTAGTTTATTTCTGAAAGATATAATTTAAACTTAACATACTTTTAAAGAAGGTACTGAGAAACTGACCTATTTGCAATGGGTAATGCTGTAACAGCTGCCACTATTATTCTATCACCCTGAGAAAAAAGAACAAGAATTTTTTTCAAAGGCAAAGTTGGAATAAAATAAATATTCTTATAATCTTGACAGAACTGAAAAGCAAAGGACCTCCATTTGGGAAAAGCTCTGTACCATGTTTCAATGATTCATTTTTTGGTATTAATAGCAAAGCCATCCATGTCGTTCTCAATTGCCATTACAGGGTACAGAGAAGAAAACATTGTAATTACAACTAAGAGCTGTGGTAGCTGCATACCAGATAATTTTGGAAGAGAATGTACATTTAATTTTATGTCTGTGCTTTATCCCATTATTATATGAAATGCTTAGTTGCCCCTTTTAAATAGTGTTTTTTTCCTGAACAGAAGTCTTACTATTTTACATCAAGAGCCAAATCTTCAAATACCCTGTATATATTTAACTTCCCTAAAATCAGCAGAGCTACATTCACATTAAAATTCCCACCTTTGGTCTATAAAAAAACAAACAAAAAAAAAAAAGAGAAGATTTTTTTTTCCCAGTCTTTTATTTGTATTTACATTAGGCAAATAGGATGCTCCATAATAAATTTGACACTAGGTGGTAATATCCATGATATTGTAAAATTTTGAGTCCTTTTTTTATTCCTTTCTCTCGGAAATATTTTCAATTGTAAAACAGAGAATGTGCTTACCTGTAGCAAAAAAACTTTAATACATTTTTCTCTAATATTTGTGCACTTGATTTTTCGGATGACTATTACTGTAGAATCCTCTGGATTGGTGTCAAGAAAAATTGCACAAAGTCAGTATCCTTCACAAAGGTACGAGAGTTACCTACATATGTAACATACACTTAGTATGTTACATCCTAAATGCTCATCATCTTAGCAGTATTGATTCTAAGAAAACAGCATTAAATCATTATGTAAATGGACCACTATTGAAAACTATATGGTTATGAATACATGTATAAACATATAATTATGTACATGTGTATTCATGGCATATACAGATACGTTATGACTGGAAACTGTTGTGGTAAAAGCTAGTTCTCTTTTGTGATCAAAATCATAATATAGATCATGTTGGGTGAATCAGTTTTCATATTTAAGATTCAACTTTTCATACAGAAAGAAACTGAACCATGCAGTAATATCTGAGATCTTCACTTTTTGAACCTCGAAGCACACAATTCTATATTAAAAGTAGATAAGAAGTAGATTTCATAATTATTACTGTGATTCATAAGAGTATTCTTATGAGTTAAGATTCCATAAGATTGACTAAATTTATTAATAGGCTAACAGAAGAGACATTTTAACAATCCGTAAAAACACCTGTATTTATTCTATTCTTTTTTAGGTAGTTCATTTAGGCTACGAGTCTGTGGAGCCTTATAAATAATATTTAATTATATATGAATCACCCTACTCTTTCCATATTAGTTTTCATATGCATAATAAAATGCATGTACCTAATATCATTTCCTGATGAGTACGAGTGACCACTTGTGGTAGATGGTGAAGTTAACTCATCTACAAAAATCTCTAGTGTTAAGTGTTTATTTAAATTGCATCTAGTTGGTCTGTTGCAGTGGGGAGGGCAGACTGAACATCAAGAGCTGCTGAAATGGCAGAACCAGTAATTCAGTAGATTTTGAGCTATTTGAGATACAATAATTCACTATGGAATCATAGATTCATAAACTATGCCATCTTGGAAGGGACCTCAAGAAGTATCTGGTCTACCCTTTTCCTCAAAACTGGGTCAGTTGTAAGATCAGACCAGTTTGCTCCTGCCTTTATCCAGTCAGGTCTATCCTTACAAGGATGGACATTGTTCAAATTAGTTCCAGTGCTTGACTGTACTCATGGCAAATGAAGTTTTCCTTATGTCTACTCTCAACTGCTCTTGTTTCCGCTTGTGCTGTTTGCCTCTTGCCCTCTTAGTTTGCATCATATGATGTAGTCTGGCATTGTGTTCCTAGTTGTCACCATGCTTGTGTTCCTCCTGAGGTCACTCTGTACAGCTAGTATGGGTTATTTAATTTTTTTTCCTTTTACTGTACAAAGTTAAATTCAGACCAACTACTTCCAACACACTATCTCAGTCAAATGAAGTGGTGTGGAGAAATCCTATGCTAATTTTACTTTTTAGACTACATTGTAGAGTGGAGAGATTGCTGTATAGATATATGACCTAACTTGAAATGATCCAAGATGTTTGAATCTATGTTAGTTGAATTATGTTTGTAATGTCAGACTTAGAGGTTACTAAGTAGTGTGCTGCGTTTGCTGAAAACTTGCTTTTTGTGACAGGGAGAAACTGGAAAGTTCATTGCTTTGTGGTCATTTTATATATGTTGAAAATACCAGTTTAGGTTTCCCAAAATACCAGTATGTGTTATCTCACAGAAGGCAATCTGACTTTCCCCTTTTTGTTTATTTGTTTAAATATTAGCTTTTTTTAACTTACTAATATGATACTTTTGTCCAGAGACAATTCATCAGAAGATAGACAAAGCATCAGAAAAATACCTGGTGTCTGTCTTAGGTTTTTCTTTCCTTATCATCCTAAGAAGTCATCCAGATTCCCAGACAGAGGATTCCTAGTTTGAACTTGAGTAATAGTGTTAGGATAAAAAGACTGTTCTGTGGAGTTCAATGGAATTATATTTTATTTGGTTTTCATTTTTTTTTTCTATGTAATACTGGAGAATTTTTAATATCGTTTTTCCTTTCTATTTTCAAGAAAGTTAAACCTCAAGCTAAAGCTAATAGGTTATTTTTCATTATTAACATCATACTACTTTCTTGGAAATTTTATTCAACAGGATTAATTTTTATTTTGTGAGGTTAATGAATACAGTTAATTTTGTATCAATAGTCAGTCGTTGGAGGCTACAATAAGATCACAAGGGCATTCTTTTTTAAAGCTTTCCCCTAGTTAGGCTTACATTCTTCATATTTAACTTTTTCCATACTTAGCATTCTTGAGTTCTCTGATGTGATATTTTCATATATATGCATCTGACTTTCATACATACATTTTCAAGTTTTGTTTGCTTATTCCTATTAATAGTATTACTGTGTTGAAAATAGGAAGTCTAC
Organism: Heliangelus exortis; assembly: GCF_036169615.1. Lineage (NCBI taxonomy): Eukaryota > Metazoa > Chordata > Aves > Apodiformes > Trochilidae > Heliangelus > Heliangelus exortis. The sequence continues at coordinate 120,692,317 of NC_092423.1, forward strand.
TTCTTAAGGTTCAACTTGTGTGAAGTATCCATCTGTCCATTGTCATTGTCATTGTGATATCATAAAACTGGCTCTTTAAGTGGGAAACCAACAAAAATAGTGCATGAAACACTTGAAAAAAATTAATAAAGAAAGATCAGATACTCAGCTACATCTGACCTATGGATGTATTGAAGGCAGTCTTTCAAAGCTTCATTTGACCTCCTGGTCTCTTGAAATTTGCTGCAATATAAGTTACAAAGAAATAATTCTATCTTATATTTCATAAGTCAGATGTAAAGATTTCTGTGAAACCTCTTTAAGGTGGGTGAAACAGCATCACACCCCTGTTTCATTCCTGTCAGTTCTACCAGCAGCAGTGAGACATTTACTGAAGATGTATCTATTCCTTCTGTTTTATACTAGTGGAGAATTGCTCTAAATTATCTCCTAGATCTGCCTGGATTAAATTGTTCCAGTATTTTTAGATAGACATCTGAAATAAAGAGGGGAAAAATTAAAATTAAGACAATATCAAGACAGGGAAAAAAAAAATAATTACACTGTTCTTCAGGAAAAGCATGAGTTCTGGAAAGTACTACTTAGGATGTATTTAATCTCTAACTGAACTGCATGAAGTAGCAATTTCTTTGGATCCATTGGTTTTTATTACAAGAATACAGTAGTATTGTCCATAGCATTTTATAGACAGAAATTCTAGGATCAAGCACATATTTTCCATTTAAGCTAAAAATTGTCTCTTAAAAGACTATCAGTTCTTGCTGTCAATATTTTAATGACAGATGATCAGCTGCTGAATGATGCAGTATGAGTTCCTGACAGCATAAGATAAACTGAAAATCTTCTCACGCTCTGTGCTCTTTCCCTCTTTAGTATTCATTCTGCTCTTTCTTACTCTTAAACAGTAGTATGCATATATGCTGGTTATCTTTGCTACCACATAAAATAACCAACCAAGCAAACAAAAACCATCTCACTTAAAATTTACACAAGCAATACAGAGCAGCTGGTGGCTAACATCATCACTGTCAGGATGCAACCATAAAAATGTTAACCTTGATCAAGTGCAAAATGCATATCTATGTATATATGTAATTGCTTTGCTGTTGAATGTAGTAAAATGATAAGCTTCATAGTTTCATTAGCAAAGAAGTGAAGTTCAGCAATACTTTCATAAGAATTAGTTAACAGAGGGCTTGTGCATCCTGAAATCAATAAAAAACGAGCTGGTAATACTGATTTTTATTATAAATTATTGAAATTACCACTAAGAATGCTTTTTAGTTTCAACATTAAGTTGCCAGCCTAATATGAAAAAACCTTCATGTTGCTAAAGTAAGTTTTCATCACTTCTGATTTCTTTCACACTATTTTTCAGCCTAATCTGTTAATCAAATTTATACTTAAGCCAAATGATTTTGACAATACTAAAACTGCAAAAAATTAGCTTTCTCTTTTTAAAATGTTAGATTATTTGTATAATATTAATTAATGTCTCTCAGTTTATTTCCATCTCCTGCAGTGCAAAAATTATGCAGATGTATCCAGTTTCTATCATGGGCTTTCTGTGCCCATGATAGCCAAAAAAAAAACCAAAAAAAAAAAAAACCAAACTCCAAAAAACCAAAAAAAAACCCAAACTCCAAAACCAGCTCAGAAACTATTTCTGTTTTGATCCATTTGTACATGAATGTACATAGTTGAACATCTATGAAAATTATCATAGCTGCAGCTGTAGAGTACTGATTAACCACAGAACAAATATTCCTGCAATATTTCTCCTACGTGTGGTTCAATTACTTGCAGGGCCAGTCTCTTCACTGGTAGCTTTCTACTGGTAGCTTTACTCTGGAAACCAGTGCCTTATATGTGTCACTTTACAATTCATAATAACCACAAAGAAGTCCCCAGGCCATTAAAGTTGCTACAGAAATATTAAATTTGTAATCAGTAAATGTATTAGGTAAGATGTAGAGCACCCAGACCCACATGTTCTTCATTGTCTTTTCCCTCACTTTCTGATCTCTGGCCCTCAATATTGCAGAAGAAGGATATGACGTGGAATCCAAGAGGAAGGAAAACAGAAGAAATATGGGTAGCAAAGGTAGTGACTGTTTTCCCATTATCTCACTCTAGATCTATAATGCCTTCTAATAAAGAAACCCGTGGAAATGTTTTTATCTAAATATGATCACTTCTTTTGGGCTGGATGCTCTCCCCCAGTAGCTTAAAATGCTACTGCTGATTTCTCTTATGTGGGTTTGTCCTCCCAGAGATGACTTATTGGTATGTTCAAGTTTTTACAACTATCATAACTTGACAAACCACAAAGCCTTCAGTGAAAACAGCACTCTAGCGAAGCAACAAATGATTGTGTGTTGGGGAGCGGGTTTTTTTGAGGTTTTGGTTGTTTGGGCTTTTTTAATTATTTTTTTTTTTTTTTTTAGGTCACAGATAAACTTGTATTGAGGACTTAAAACTTCTATACTTCATTTTCTAGATAGTCAATTAAGAGCAGTTTGTGCCTTCAGAGAGAAATTCAAAATATGTCACGTAAGATGCATGAGGCAGTTTTTATGAGTACCTCAAAATATAATTTTAATACAAAAAAAATTATTATTATTGTGACTACTGTTTAGCTGCAACGTCTCTGAAAACAATGAAGTGGCCAAAATTACTCTCTATTTACTCGTTCCATATTTTTACTTAATGTTGTACTTTGAAAAGCAGTGAGTGTGATATTTTCCTGAACAATTCATGTAGCTGTGATGCAAGAGGCTACTTCACATTAAAAACCTCTTCATTCCTTGAGGTGATCTTATTTTTTTTCTCTATTACAGTGTGATTGTCAAAGACTAGTAGATAAAAATCCTGCCATAGCTTTCCTTCAGTCAATTCTTCCTAGTTCTTTTGTTACTTCTTACAACCGTATGAACTCATTTCAGCAGATACAAATAATTTATAGACTAAACGGGGAAAAATATGGGAGGGAGGTCTATCTTCTGGGAGGAAAAAAAAAACCAAACAACCCAACAGAACTAAAATAAAATAAAAAAACACAAACAAAACAAAAAAAACCCAACCTTCTGGTAAGAATTCATTATTTAGATAAGAATGGATCCTTTTAATTTGTGATCTACTATGGCTCTGCTTAGAATTTTTTCTTTTTTTTTTTTTTTTTTTTTTTTTGTCAAAAAGTGACCTGCTCTGTTTCATATATGAAAGGTGCACATTAAAAGAATATGATCTAGCAAATATCTCTACTGAAGCACTGTTGGCAGCTGAGATCACTGACAACTTCCTGGCTGTGATTCATAATCTATATTGGTGCCTTTGAGACAGCAAGCTATTGATTTTTTCCCAGTCTATAATCCAAGACCATATACACAGCTTGTTAGACATCTGTGGGAATATAAACTGAGTTTTGATACAATTTAGGGAGCTTCTGTTAGTGGGACACTTAGTTTTTGTCTTGAGAAAATCTTTACACATCTATGTAATCTTGAAGAGATTTTTAACAGACAATTCAATAGAGCTTGGGCTGCTTTTTGTTGTTTTGTTGTTTTTTTTCATAGACTGCTTCCATGGGTGGAACTTAGATGAAGAAAATTTCAAGTGGGAAGCAAATTTCAAGTGGACTATAATAATAAATCATAGACTACTCTTTCTAATGCTATTGTAATTTATATATGTATGTATATATTTTAAGTATTATAGTCAAGTATAATTTGGAAGTACTCCTGCTTTTTCATGTTTAATATCTTGTACATTTTACTTTCTTTTCCCAGGAAAATATTTCTGTGTTTACTGTTATAGTCATGGTACATAATCACAAATAACATTCATAATAACAATTGTTAACTGCAATGTATTTTCTCCACAAAAAAAGGATACTAGAATAAATGCACTAAAAAATTTAAAAAAATTTACATAGCTAAAAAAATACTTTTGGGGTTCAAACCACTGCACGCACTCCCTGATTTATTAAAGTAACTTCACTTAGTGTTAATTTTCTGTCTTCTAAAAGTAGGCTAAGGAAAAGGAAGAGGCTAGGCCAGTTTAAAGCTTATGCACTAAGGTAGGAATGCCATAAGAAACAGTCTTAATATGTGCTTTTAAATATTATTTAACATTTGTCCAAGAATACTTTCAGGGCTACCATGTAAGGGGAAAATAAGTCTAAAGAGCTTTATGGTTTTCAGATGGCAGAAATATCTCAGTGCACTTCACATTTCATCTTAGTCTGGATGGTTAGGAAAATATTTACACTAAACCTCCAAAATCAAAATACGGCATTCTTGACTGAAAGTAAAGTATAATTTAGCTAAATTTGGTTGATCCAGAAAACACATAGTCAGAACAAGGAAATTGCTAATTTCTTTCATATGGTAGATAAATTTTCTTGAAACAATAAGGACAAAAACAAAATTTCCAGATGCATATATATATATTAGCAAAAATGTATGTTGAAAACCAGACCAATTTAAATAAGTAGTAGGAAAAAAAAAAAAAAAAAAAAAAAAAAAGAACTCTATCTTAAGTAACAGGATGGAAAACAAAATATCTTTGACACAGACTGTCTAAATGGAATTTTACAAATGACCATTTCAAATCTATATTTAAAACAATATTTTCATGCTTTGTAAAGTGGGTTTGTTTTGATTTGGTTTTTTTATCTCATTTATCTATAACTCAATTGGCTTCCAGGAAAATAAATTGAGTCTCTAATTCTTTATATATTTATACATTTTCTCAACCTGGAGATCATGAGTAGATTAAGATTAGTATCATGGTTTAAGTTAAACAAAAGGCAATGTTTTTGCAAGGTCAGAGGTACTGTGGGAATATTTAGAAATCTAGAATAATTAGTTAAAAAATGTAAAAAGTTTATTAATTTTGTGTCAATCAAAATGAAATAGCATAATGTACATCATAACTCCCCACTGCTCATAGAACATTTATAGTCAGATTCAAGCTGAACTGTGTACAGGAAAACTTTAAACAAGACCTCAAAAAATTAAAGCTGCTATTTTCTATTCAATGCTTAATTATTCTTTGAGATAATCTTAGACCTTCTTATCTTTACCTTTCCCACTTTCATATCCATCTGCTGAGTTAGCAAAGATCAAGAAGACAACTTCCATGGACTCACCCTGCCAGTCCATACTCCAAAATAAAATATGAAGGACAAAATGATAAAAAGTAAATAAGGGGAGAATATTGAAGTTTGGGATGCTAACTATAAGTCACCAACTATTTTCAAGAGAGAAATCAAAAGATTAATTCTTCATCTTATGTTTCAACACTTCAGTTTTAATATGAAGCAAAATATTTGTTATTTCTTATTTCTGGAAATTTAAAAGGCATGAGGATTCATTCACCATTTCAACAATGTGAGAAGCAGCTCATCTTTGCCCATACCTCAAAAAGGTAAAGGAAAAGGAGAGCAAGCAGACACTGTGGTCATGAACAGTTTAGAAATACATGCAGTGATAAAAGCGATGCAGTAGGAGATGGAATGTAGTTATCAATAGCAGATAACACAGTTCTACCAAACAGACTGCTGTCCTTGCAGTAAGTAGCTGAAAATTGTTCTACCTATATACAGGTACATAGTTCAGCAAAGGTTCATCTCGCTCAAGCTCAGATGCATTTTTAAAAGTGGTTACATAATGAGGAGAAACGTCACTGCTTAGTGCATGCCTCCCTAGGTCTGCACACACACAGAAAGGCTGGAGACAAATGGGTCCTTATTTATATTTTTCCAACTGGAATGTTACATACTCAACTATACAAAAGATACAGAAATTGCAGACTGACCTACCAGTTGCCCTTTCCTATCTTCTAAATTCAGAATTGTAACAAAGGCTGTTTTCCTAATGTGAAAATAAGAGTATCATTATATTCAAACCTTATTGTGCGTGTACTTCCATCTTTACCCTTTTACTGCGCAGGAAAACTTGCACTCACCCTTCATTCATACCCCTTGTACCATCTACTGCCATAGCCACAAGCTATCTTTTAATGAACATCATATGGTAAAGAATAAACACACTTTAATTTCATTTGCATATTTAGTTCTAAGAAATGATAAGTACTTTTTACCTAAAATGCATTCCCTGCCCTTTAGTCCAGAGCCACACTTTACTCAGTGTCGTCCTGTGTGACCTGCACTAGGTGATCCTGCTCCAGCAGGGGGTTGGACCTGATGATCTTTCATGGTCTCTTCCAACCCCTAACATTCTGTGATTCTGTGGTCAAATGTTATAAAAAGTCAGTGTCCCCAGTACAGATATTCCAAATGCTCTTTCTTTCTTTTAAGTAAGGATGCGTCCACACAGAAAGATATTCAGTGCCTATATCACACTATTGTAGGCTTAAATTGTGCAAACTTTCCAAGAGACCATAACTTAATTTTGCCCTTTGGTAGCTTATAATTCAAGTATGCTTTTGTACAGTAAGAGTGTAAGTTATTGAGTAATAAACCTTTTAAATTATAATTTCTCTTATTTTTGTGATCTGGGATCTGGATAGCTGGCACAAGGCAGAAACTAGGCAAAACCTGCTTTATACAGGCATGCAACGTGTTGAAAAGACCATGAGGTTTATTGCAGAGAAGGGAGTCATGGCATACAACTATAACTTGGATTTGTAAATGGGTGAGATAAGTCTTGCTGTATCAAAACCCCTTTTTTAAGGGAAGTCCTAAGGGGCAACTTGCTAAATGAATTATTCTAAGACACAGAGAGAAGGAAAACAATGGTGACCATCACAGTCAATGAAGAGAAGGTTATATCTTTTCCCTGGTATGTGGGAGACGAAGTAAATCTAGAAATTCAGTTTTCTTTTATTTAATTGCGATTAAAACCTTGTTCTCCCAGGTAGAAGAAAAGCAGAGAATCCTCCAAAAGTAAACACTGAGGGTGACATTTTTGAACCCTATAAAGGTCTCCATGATTTAATAGAATTAGCGAGAGATCTACAAGTATATATTTTTAATTTGAAAGCTTTTTAGACATCAGAAATAAGAAATGGCCTTGGTACTTCAATTTGTCATCATGTAATTGGTAAATATAATGGGATATGAATGTAATGGAGAAACAAATGTGGAATGAATGTAATGGAGAAAAATAAATATTTACTGTTAATAACTGAAAACCTGATATTTCAAAATACCCGTTAGTACCACATTACATAGAAAAATTCAGTGAAACCTCTATTTTATCAGTTTAAATCAGATTAGCTACCGCAGAACCTCTAATTCACTAAATCACACTTCCAGAATAGCAGTTATAGTTATCTGCAGATAAAAACAAATTATGTGAAAAACTGAAAATAGTATATTTTGCTTCATATCTTTATGCAACTACAAAACTAACTTCTAAAGTTCAGTCATCTCCACTTTAAGAATGAATAATTATTGCTTTTTAAGCTGATTTATATTTTTCTCAAAACAATATATTGTGTATTCTTGCCTCAGACATGAAGAACAATAGAGGGAATATATGCAAAGTCCACAGGGCTGAAAAGAGAGACCAAAGGCTCCTAGATAAGCAATTATTTTAATGAAATATTAGAATATTTCTATGAATAATTATCAAGATGATAACTTAATGCGAAACATGTTAGGGCTTGTGTTTTAGTGGCTTTCCAGTTTTTAAAGGATTCTTTATTTCCTAGCAACTCCCAGAACTGTCATTCACTTGAATGGTAGCTGCAGGTGCTGAAAATCCATTTGAATGGTCCACACTGATTTGAAGTTTTGCAGTGGTCTTTCTCTTGCACACATGCTCACACATGTTCCTCTTTGCCTTTCTTTCTCTCTCCATCTGTGCAAGATTAGGAACGAATCTCACCAGACATAGATACTCATATAGTGGAGGTACCAAAGTTACAAAGAAGTTAAATGAACTGGGGAGAGAAAAAAATGAAAGTGAAGTTCTGATGCTTTTTTTTTTTGCTTTGTTTCCCCCAGAACTTTTTAAAATAAAATGCAACCTGATAAAGTGGAGGTATGTTTCCTAGAAAATTAGCTGAGACTCAAGAATACCTGCAGATGAGTGAATTGTTTTAGAAGCACTTCTAGTGTATTGTTATAACGGACATTGAGTTTTACCATGGGACCAAAAAAAAAGAAAGAGAAAAAAAAGAAGAAACTAAATCACATTTTTACTAGACTTGAAATAAAAATAGGCAATTGAAAATGCATTGTAAACAAGATTATTCAAACTCAGCTTGCCTTAAAATAGAAACAGCTTTTAAGCAAGCTGTTACATAAAGGTCCAGTATTTCTGAGATTTTATGAGAGTAATCTAATGCATTAGTCAGACAAGGTTAAGAATAATGCCCTTGCAGTCTCCCTAGATGCGATGATAGTATTTGATGTGAATAAAAAGGCTACACTTTCTGGATGTTGTTGGAACTGAACTGCACATACATCTACTTGGAGATCTGAGTATGCACTTCAATTTTCCTCAGGAAAAAAAAAAAAAAAAAATAAAAATCTACAGTCTTTTTTGAATCCTTATCCTGAATTTTGTCCATCTTTTCCTCTTTTCTCCACATTAGCTTTCAAAACACTTCCTGAGGCTTTTAGAAATGTCGTAAACTTACTGTATCATTACTGATGCACACAAGCAGGAACATAAATGAATACTGTATGTGGATGATATTCTTCTTTTTATAACCCATCCTGATATTTCAATCCCAGCTATTACACTGTTCATAAATCAGTTTGGGATCCTCTCTGGCTTTAAAAGTAATTATAATAAATCCAAAGATATGTTTATGTATAGGAGGCCAATTGAACCCTTTGCTTTTCAGTTTCCATTTAAATTGGTCTCCAGAGGTCTTACCCGAGGTTATTTATTCCTTTTTCCTTAGATCTGCTGTACAGATTTAATCTTGCTTCTCTGCTTTGTAAAATTCAATAGATGCTGTACAGGTGGTTTTCATTCTTTCCTTTTTTTATTTGGGGAAAGGGCTCTCAGTAATTAAAACCAAAATACATCTTGTATTTTTTTCTGTGATAATAAATAAACTTGCTAAGAAATTGTGAAGACTGACTTAAGAAATGTTTCTTGGTGTCTTGAAAGCATTTGCTCAACTCATTTACTTATTCTAACAGAGCACAAACCATGTGTTAGTCTACTTTGTGATTTTTCCTGTTGCCTGCCTGTTAAGTATAATTCAGCATCTACATCCTTTCTTTCTGCATCTTTCTGGCTGATTAAATTCTCATACAGAAGTCATATCAAAGTAAGTTTGCATGTCAGTAGGTGTGGATCAGAGCAACAGAACTGCATGGCTGGAAAGCTTTTTCTGATCATACGGATTTCTGATTTCACAAAGCTATTCTTCCAGAAATGCAGCAAATGCCAAACTATCTTGAAAGAGATCAGCTGAGAGAGAAGATGCAAACGACCTGTTAAGAGCATTGTAAGAAATAAGGGAATTTGTTTCATGAAACATGTATCTGAAGAATAGTCTTGCACAGAATTTTATTTTCCCTTCTTCAATTTATCTCTCTTCATTCTCAAAATAAAAAAATATGAATCACATATACAATTCAAATCCGAGTAAAAATTTCCCTTTTCAAGTATAACTCATCAAATAAATATCAAATATTTCAAATCCTTTACATTGTCTTTGCAGCAGAAACATATAATTTCTACTTTATAATAGAGATAAAATGTGTTTCATATGCTTTATTTCTGAAATCATTCCCCCTGTGAGAAACCTTACTTCAACAGTAGGATTTCAAACTACTCAACTTCAGATGCCAGGAATGGGCACATGAGGATGTTTATAAGCAGCAGTACTGTGCTGAACTTAGCATGCACTGAGACTTTTCATGTCTGGGAACTGCTAGAATTTGCAGTCCTAAAGAAAAACATGGAAAAGAGAGCAATTTTGTAAAAGAGGCTTTCTCTCTCTCCCTTTTTTTTAAGGAAGATGACACATAATTAATCATGGAGTCCAGAAACTACAGCTTTAAAAACACTCTAAGTTGTCATAAGAGCTAGAAATAAATTTTTAAATACTGGTGTTGAAAGTGTAAGGTTTTTTTAGAGACTGAGATTTTGGAATTGAGAAATACTGGACAATAATGAAAGCTGAATCAGAAAAGCAGACTAGAAAAAAAAGACCCAATCAACAAGACAAGACAAGCAATTTAGCTAAGAACTTTTATCTCTCACCAAAGAGATTCAAGATTTTTCTCTTTAATTTACAGAGAATATTTATCCTGATTTTTTTTTTTCCTTTTTAATTTATTTTCTGTTTTTGATAGCACAGCTTCAGAGTTTGGAGATAATCTTAAACATTCATTTATAAGAGGATGGAACACTTCAGGTGTCTGATAAACTTCCTGTCTCATCATGACATGCCTTACCATTTTTAAATTACCTCATATATTGTATGGAGGATTGCTATCTATTTGCTACTACAGGATATTAAACAAATTGGATCAAATTCTTTTTCAGCGAATAACCTCAAATTAACGTGGCTTGCTTAAAGGACTAACCAGATCTCTCCTGACAATACATTAATTATTAATAATCATTAAATCAATTATTAATAATATTTATTGTCTTTCCTGACAATATATTAAGCAAGGACATCATAAATATTAGTCCCAACAATACAATAATTAAATTATTGAAAATGAAAGTAAACTCAGTGTTCTAGGTGTTTTCAAATGCCTTTGTCTTTCTCACTTTTTCTAGTTTTGAGACTTTTCTGTTTAATTCTGAACAACTCCATTTGGAATGCCTGTCTAGTATATGGATTTATTAGCACATCCCATACTAAAAAATGCCATAGTCTTAATGTGACCTACATGTGAAAAATAAAGATTGAAGATACAATGATGTTGTTTGGATATATACTAAGATCAATGTCATCTGATCCAAGTTAAAATCTACCTTCAGTCTCATACAAGGCTTTATTTGGAATTACATCTGTCTTAATAAAACCTGATTCCTCTTGGTAGCATGTGGGTCTTTTTGTTTGTTTGTTTATTGTTTTTAACAAAGAAAAAATGATTTCTTATATATTAATTTCCAGTTGACTGCTGTCCTCCTCTGTATCTCTTCTAATGGAATGAGCGCCTCATAATATTGAAATTGACTTGAGACCTTGAAATTTATTTTAGTAATATTTCTTTGTCTAGAAGCACCCTTAGACACAAATGAAGCTAGTGATATTTTGCTGGGAACAAAAACCATCTGGGTAGATACAGACTGTAGGATCCTGGGCCTACAAGGTTCTGAGATGCCATGTGATTTGCAAGTCAGTACTTAGTGCTGATTTTCATCTAAGAACTATTTGTTAGGTGTACTCTCCTCTCTGCCATGAAGATGTAGATTTTTGGAGACATTCGATATGATACCTGTTAAGGTTTTAAGATGAAAGAAAGTGGGAGTTCTCCTTCTGAGATTATGAATCTGTCCATTTTTTTACCTGAGGATCCCTAGATTTGCAAATCATGAGGCTATGCTGGAAGACTTCTCTGATCTGCAAACCTTTCTCGGGTAGGAAGGACATGAGGATGGCAGTAAGCATTTTCCTAATGGAAATATAAGTAGAAGGTCAAAAATTTCATTAAACTGTCTGTACTATTGCACAATAGTTTGGATGGCTAACAGGATTTGTTGTGGATAATATCCACTTTAGGATGTGATATGAAAGCTCCATGAGTGTCTGAACATACACAGTTTAGAAATTTAACAGGAGCTTCCTTGGTTCTCTTTCAAAGAGTGTTTACATAAAACCTGTATGTGTGCCTACACATATACAAATGGGCATGTTTTGGTTTAGTTTGATTTTTTTTTTTTAACCATGATTGTGGTACTCATTTAAAGGCAATAATTCGATCCAGGTCATAGTAGGATTAATGAGAATCTTATAATTGATTTTTCTGTATAAATATATTCAGTTCTCAAGTATCCAGCCCTGGTCTCAATTCCAGACAGGGTTGTGATTGCTGAGCACTGTCTATCTCTAGCTCTTGTGTCAGTGTGTTATACCTGATCTTACATAAATCCTGAGAATAGTGTTTTTGAATAAGCAGCTTTTAATACAAATGATGGAGATAGTATGCCATTACAGAGTGAAAAATTTCTGATATATTTAGGGTAACACTCACCAACCTCATTTTCATTATTTTCGTGATTATCCTTGGAACTTTTCTTGGTCTGCACCTTCCTGTTTATTGGACTACTGGCAACTGCAAAAGACATTCAGGTCAAGTAGATTCAAAACTAATCTGTCAAATAAATCTGCACCATGTAGCAGAGTTGAGCACATGAATTTCATAAAACAATAATGACTTTTAAGTTATTTTAAAATTTTTTTAGACTTTTTTAAGGTACTTTTCCAAACTCAGTATTGAAGAGTATGAATTGTATGAACTCATGTTATATGA